>NC_052502.1:73158168-73239007 GCF_016617805.1 Bactrocera tryoni | reverse complement strand
TTAAAGAAATAAATTAAATTAAAAATTTTATAAAAAATTAAATTTGATTACAAATATTTTTAGAATTTTTTAGAAACTTATATATTTTTGTTTTATTATTTATTTTTATTTAAAATTATAATTTTTTTAATAAGATCAAATAGATTACTTAATTTTTAATTGTAATTTAAATTCTTATTTTTTGTTTTAATTCTTTTTTTTATTATTATTATACTTTTTTTTTTCCAAATTATTCTTTTTGATAACTTTTTTTAGACGTGTGCTCTTCCGATCTATAAATACTTATATATTTTAAAATTTTTGAAAATTTTTTTAGTATTTTTTAGTACAATATAATAAAAATTAAAAAAATTGCGCTGACAATCCCACTTAAATAGTGTATACTACAGCCTCTATAAACGCTCTGACTAAAATTCATTGCATATGTTAGGGCGTTTATCCACTGAAATGCTTAAAAGACAGTCGATTTGCCTATAAATGTGTTGTTAAAGTTATCAAACAATTGTATTATAACTCTGCAACAAGTTGGCCACCAACAACAGAAGCAACGCACGCAAAAATGTAAAGTAGCAAAGCTTCAATTTTTTTGCAGACTAAATTTAGAAGCAAATACAAAAATTTATGCATATTTGCTAATTGACAGCTCTTCAGTGATTTTTATCACGTCTTTGTCTACACGAATTTAAAATTTTGTGTTCTTTTCAATATTCTAGGACTGTGCAGATTTTTTCGGAAATGAAAATATCTCAATCATACTGTGTTATGTGCGAATCCCTTGTTTGTTTTTTTCACTACCTTGTGTTTTCCATAGAAAACTAATTTATACAACATCAGATTATAAAAATGTATTATAAGCTCAATTCCCCAAACAAAAACAGAAAGCAAATACTATAAATCAGCAATATAAATCTCGCGAATTTGTTAGACATTCAAATTAACGCACAACAAGTGCCTAATCTGAAAAGTATCGAGTAAAAAATACAAATTAAACAAGAGAGAAACAAAAATCAGCATTCTAGTTCAAAAAAAGCTTTTATAGGCTATAAGGCCAAATGAGCAACAGATAGAGCGCAAAGTATAGGAAAAAATGAGAGAAATATGAAGAGAACGTGAGAGCAGTAAAAAGCAAGAAGGAAATGTAGACAAAAAATGAGAGGCAGCAATAAATTGGTAAATGTAGCGTTTCCCGGTTAAAATGAGTGCCATCCGAAAGTTTGAGGACCTTAAAAACAGCAAATAATTTAAAAATATTCTAAAAAATACACAAATACAAACTAAATAAAAATAATTAAAATAAAAAATTAAAAAACCAAAAACTTAAAAAAATTGAGTAAAAAAATTAGATAAATTAATATAAATATTAAAAAATTAATATAAAATTAAAAATCATAATATAAAAATTAAAATAACAATTAAAAAAATTTAAAATAATAATATAACAATATTCTAAAAATACACATTTAAATAAATTAAAAAAAATTTAAAAAAATTAAAAAATTTAAAAAAAAAAAATTAACATATTACAATTAATATAACAATATTCTAAAAATACACATTTAAATAAATTAATAAAACTTAAAAAAATTAAAAAAAAAAATTAATAAAAAAAAAATTTAAAGAATACATTTAAAAAAAATTTAAATAAAAAGAAAAACAAAAGTTAAGAAAAAAATGGATATAAAAAAATACAACAATTAAAAAAAATTAAATACTGAAAAGTATAAAAATATGAATTTAAAAAAAAATTAATTATATAAAATGTAAAAAATATGTTTAATTAGTTAAAAACTTAAAAATAATAATTAAAAACACAAAAATTAAAAAAAATGAATAATAAGAAATATAATAATAATCATATAAATTTATGAATGCCTTGTTTGCTAAAAAGCGCCCGTTCCTTTTATGATATAGTACATTTATCTATGATTTACTTATACATACATATGTATGTATGCAAGCTTCACGAATGTCAGTTAGACAAATGATGCTGAAATGTGCTGAATGCACCGAAGGGACCAGCTGATTATATGTGTGTCTACCAAGGCGAGTGAAAAGGAATAAGATATAGGGTATCATTTTAGGAGCAGAATGCAAAAGATTAAAATAAAATTCAATAAAAAGTATGTTAAAAGCTAATCATTAGGACGATTAAAAAACTAACAATTTAATTATACAAAATTTTATCTGATTAAAAAATTAATTAAATGAAATTTGTGAAATTAAATAAAAAAAATAAATCCAAAAAAAAAAAAAATAAATAGAAAAAATATATAAACTAAAAAATTAAGCTAATATATTAAATTAACAGAAACCATTAAATTAAATTAAAAAATTTAATTATACCAAATCAGAATTAAAAGAAAAGTTAAACTAAAAAAAAACAAATCAAAATAAGTAAAAATATGTTAACGGAATTAACTACATAAATAAACAATATTTAATTTTAAAAATTATTTTTGCTTAAAAAAATTAAAAAAAAATTTCAAGTTTTTTAGATAATAATTAAATTAAATTAAAAAAAATAATTTAAATAAAAAATTCAATATGTTTTGAAAAAAATAAAAAAATGAAATGTAATGTAATTTACAAAAATAATTAAAATTAAAACTTGAATTTAGATAGATTGATTAAGTTTAATTAAAAAATTAAATTAAATAACAAATGAAAATAACTAAGAAACAAGAAAAAATTGAATAAAGAATATGTTAAATGAATTAATGCTCAAAAAACATGTGTAATTACAAAAACATATTAGGTAAAAAAAAAATAAAAAAAAATATTATTTAATTAATTAATTTTTAATTAAGTTAAAAATTAATTTAATTAAAAATTCAATGTAAAAAATTTTAAATTAGATAAAATTAAAAAAGTTAAGAAAAAATATTTATATAAATAAAAAATTGCATTAATTAAAAATTAAATTAAATTGAAGAATTAATTTATATTAAAAATGAAATCTTAAAGAAAAAAATAAATTATACTCATTAAATTAAAAAAAAAAACAAAATAAATTTGAATAAAAAATAAAATTAAATTAAATTAAAAATTTTATAAATTGAAAAAATAGTTAAGAAATTAAATATATGTATATGTATAAACAAACAATATTTATTTAAAAAATCTTATGAAATAAAAATTAATTCAAATTGAAAAATTAATTTAAATAAAAAAATAAATCTAAAAAGAAAATTAATTTTTAGTCAAAAAATTAATTTAACAAAAAAATAAAATTTGATTAAAAATTGAAATAAAACTAAATTAAACAAATAAATAAATTAAAAATTTTATAAATTGAAAAAATATTTATAAAATTAAATATGTAAATAAACAGCATTTAATTAAAAATCATATTAATTAAAAAAATTAAATAAAAATTAATTCAGATTGAAATATTAATTTTAATTAAAAAATTAAATCTAACCAAAAAATTTTAGGCAAAAATTAAATTTTACAAAAAAAATAAATTTGATTAAAAAATAAAATAAAACTAATTAAATTAAATAAAAAATTAATTTTGATTACAAATTTAAATTTAACAAAAAAAAATTAAAATAAAACGAAAGAGTAAATAAAAAAATAAAAATTTGCTTAAAATTTTGAATTTAATTAAGAAAATTAAAATAAAATGAAGGAGTAAATAAAAAGATTAAAAACTAAAATTGGAATTAATTAAATTTAAAATTATTTTAAATTAATTAAATTAAATTAATTATTAATTAAATTTTAATCTTCAGAGCGTATTTACTTACTATTGAAAGCTGTTTATGTGTACATTATTTAAAAATCATTGTTGAGTTGGTTCGTTTTAGCAAACCAAATAAACAATATCGGTTCTTACTTCGCAGAGTTACCTATTTTTCACAGTATAACTCTTTGTGGTTTTGCATTGCAATTTCTCTTTCTCACAAACCTCTTAAAAGCTCCGCCGCGAGTATTTACACCAGCGCTCAATTTCCCCATAAAACCGTGTTGCTTTCACTTTTCTCATAGAATATTTCATATACGCTTTGCACAATCAGCTGTAGCGAATGAGAGTAGAAAGAAAAAAAATACTATTTTTTCTTACTGAGTAGTTCTCGCTACCGGAAGTTTTTCACGCTGGCACTTTAACTGCCGCTCGTTGGCGCTCATGTTGCGCTCAGCACACTCTCCAAACTTTAGCACATTCAGCACGTGCGCTCGTCGCGTTTCGCTTACACACGATATGCGTTTTTCGGGGTTGCGCCGGGGCTGCAACGTTTAACTAAGAAAGCCGATTGCAAAGCTGGGCGCTTTTGTCGGCGCTAGCGCCAGGCGATGCAAACATAGTTGGTTGGTCGTGAGTGTGTGTGCGGTGAGTCGTTTCATATTGGCGACGAGTCGATAGTCGATACAGCTTTTGCTGACGCGCAGGCTTTCAGTTCGATTTCAACAACGGTATTGCACGGTTAACAAAGCGATTTAGAAGGCGCAAACCGCAACGCACAAAAACGCTCAATAACGATTAGGAAAAAAAGTGAAAATATGTACAACTCTAAATACACACATACATATGTACGAAAGTAGTAAAACAAAAAACATATGTGCTGTGCTGTGCAAGTGCAGGAAATGCATTTTTGCATACAAAATATAAGTATGGTTAATACAAGACAATTGAAAAGTAGAAAATACTCTAATAAAAGTGCAGTGCATACATAAAATATACTTACTAGCACACATGCATACATGCATATATGTAGCTGTGTATGTGCGTGCGACGGTGTTTGAGCGCAGTGTGAAGCCTGCATTGGCAAATGCATTTTACCGAAAGTAAAAACAAAAAAAAATAAAAAAAATATTTAAGTTGTTTGTTCGTAAAAATATAAAAAGCAAAATTATATGAAAATTATATATACTGTGTGCAACATGTTTTGACAAAAATCGATTGCAACTCTAAAAACTGCAGAATATCTAAGTGATAGTATATGCGCCCGTAAGTAGGCTAAAGCAATTGAAACTCCATTACGTGCGAATACAGGTAGCGTATTTGGTGAGGTGCAAAATGTGAATACGAAAATGTATATTCATATGTATATTTAAATAAAAAATAAACAACGAAACAAAAAATCATGGAGATTAAGTATAAAATTAAATAAATTCGCAATTTTTTTCTAAATAAAATAATTTTAATAAAATAAAATATTAAAAAAAAATAAAAAATATGAAAATATTTGCGAATATTATGTAATATATAAATAAATAAATATATAAATAAATAAATAAAAAAGTTTTAATAAAAAAAAAATAAAATTTGTAAAAATTAAATATTTGTATTAAGAGTTCTTAATATCTCGAAGAAAAAATAAAATTTTTATTAAAAAAAAAATTGCGAAGATTACAAAATATATAAATAAATAAGAAAGTCTTAATAAAAAAATGATTATAAACTTTTAAAAATAAATATAAAATTAATGTCTCGAAGAAAAAGTAAAATTTTTGTTAAAATGAAAAAAAATTAAAAAAATTGCGAATATTATAAAATATATAAATAAAACAAATAAATTCAAAATTAAAAAATACTAAAAAAAATTATAAATTAAACATTTTATCTGCAATACCGCTGCATTTTTTCATTAAAAATTATTTTAATCAAAAATATTTTTAATTTTCCAATATAAATATTAGCCAAAAATTTAAAAATTAATAAAATACTTTATGAAAGTATTGCGAAAATATAAAGTTACTTAAAAATTTAAGTTGACGGAAAAATATATACATATATAAAAATATTAAAAATATATAATTTTTTTCTGAATTCTTAATAAGAATAACTTTAAAGTATTTATTTACCGTTACGCATTGTTACAGAAAAATTTTACGACAAAACTCTAAAGATAATTATGATTAGTGAGTCTAACGCCTAAAAGTAGACTATATTGCGATTTTTGTTGGCGTGCGCCTAAAAGTAGGTTTTTATAATATGTATCTTTTAACAAAATCAAGCAAAAGGTTGTTCACTTATTAAAAGCAATATTTTTTTGAGCTGAAAAGCATGACATTAACAGTTGTTTTGACGTACTGAGGACGTTTGATATTTAATAATGCGCCCGTAAAAGTAGGCCAACTTTAGGCAGACTAGGCTTGTGCGTTTGGATGCTATGTTCTAATAACGCGCTATACCTTGTTCAACCACGTTTATAGTTTTTTTCTTGTAAAAATGGCCATTATCTGATAACAGCCTAAAAGTAGACTGTAGGTTGCACACCAAAGCTATGTCAACTGCAATTTTTGCGTTTTTTGTGAACTCGTATCAATTAATGTCATAATAAATATGTATACTCAAATGTAGAGCAAATTTTTTGCTCACAAACCGTAAATATAAATAGTATTTGCTTTTTTGCCGCCTGTATGTGGTCTAAGCGTTTGATTTCCAGCACTGCTTATTCAAAACTTCCTCTATAAAAAGCAAAATGTTCTTTGGTGAACAAAAATTGGTAAAAATTGGCAAAAATCTGAAAAATTCTAAAAGTCATGTAGCTGTAGTTATTTTTTTTAAACTCGATTCGAGTTTTAAGCTTTTAAAAACAGAAAAATTCAATATTTTCATTCATGATTGCACTTCCATAAACGCCAAAATAAGCAAAGTACGTTCAAAATATCATATAAAATTGAAATATGAAAGAAAAATAAATACAAATATGCATTCCATACCCAGTTTGCTCAGCACACCTAAATGAGAGCAATGCACTACACCTAAAAATATGCAACATGTTTTTTATATTTTTATTTTTCACTACTTCTACTCTTATCTACACTTGTATAGACCTGTTGTTGATTGTTGAACATGCTCTAACTCTTCTTTATTGTTTTTGGGTGATTCGGTATACCGGCGCAAAATATGTAGGTTAGAATAGCCAACATACAACGTTGTAACACATTTAAATAGAAACACATACAGCCCACAAAATGAGCGCGCCCCACTTTGTGCTGTTGTGGGCAGCCATTTATTGTGTCTAAATAGCAGCACATGTGTAAGGGTTGAAGACGAAAAGCACGAACACAAGTTTTAACAAAAGCAAACAAAGCGAAAAAAGTTTGTGAACGCCTGTTGTTCAGCGGGGTTTGGTGCAAGGCTTTATTTTGCGGCTGTTGGTCGATACAAAGCGCGTGTATGTGTGTATGTGGCGCGTTTTTCCTTGAGTATCACTTAACTTATGCGCATTTGCGCTAAATTGTAGGCAACATTTTATAGCAATTATTGTCTTTGTGCCTTTTAATGTCCATAAAATTTCTTATAGACTCATCTGTGTCCTTGTCTTTAGTGAAATTTGCGTCGTGTTGCTAAAAATATATATACAGTTTTCAGCGTGATATTTTTAAACAAGTATGGCTGGGGGCTCAAAGCTTAACAGTATTTTTAGTCCCTCTCATGCAACTGAGTTTTATTTTGAGGTTAAAAATGCTTGGTTTTGAGTTTACGTTTGTTAATTTTAATCTTAATTGTAAATATTCATATATTTTAAAGCGAACACCTTATATATTTAGCATTTGAATTGCCAACTAACCTCATTTAATCCACCCTAATGTGATTAGCTAAGCAAAAATCATGTTTTTCCTTCATTCAATTCTGCTTTTTAATATGATTATCCAGCAAATGCTATTCCTGAAATTCATTCCAGCTTGTTTTGAAGATCAAATGTCCTTTAATTAAATTGCTGCTGCTGTTTTGATTCTTTTGAAGTTTGTACACATTTAGGCGCCATGTAGATTCACACACGTGTGTGCCAAAAAAATGCCTGGAAGTTGCCTAATCCATTGATTAAATCCGCACTAAAGTGAATTTCATATTAAAATTTTCCATAAAAATTATTTCGGGTTTAATTTTTAATTATTTTTTGAATATAGTTGTAGCATAGTTTTTGGCGCGAGTCATAATATCATTCTTTCCGCAACAGTATTCATTCAAGAAAATAGTTTTTTTCTTTAGATTATTACTTTTTTCTTGAAAACGTATTACAGATTTAAATTTTAATTAGTTATTGAATATAGTTGTAGCATAGTTTTGGGCGCGAGTCACAATATCATTCTTTCCGCAGCAGTTTTCATTCCAGAAAATAATTTCTTTAGGCAATTAATCTAAAATAGAACATATTGTGGTTGTTGCATATTTGTAGGCGCTACAATTATTTCTAGCATAGTTTTTGGCGCACGTAATAATTGAAAAAAATGAGCTTCCATTCACGAAAAAAAAATTTTCTTAAGCTAATTAGTTAAAAAAAAAAATTGTGACTGTTGCATATTTTTAGGTGCTATTTTTGAAATTGTCAGCACTGTACTCTTGATGAGGCTTAATTTATATGACCAAATATACTTTATAGAAAGTGTGGTCAATTTTTAAAAGTAAAAGATTTTGATTATCTAAAAGTATATTTTGCATACTTTTCAGCGCATATTAGGCAGTTGCGGCTAGATAGCTTGCGAATAGCATCATCTCATCTACTTCACCGTTCATAAAAAATTATTAATTTTCCTAACTAGCTATGTATGTTAATTATAAAAAATGTAGCATATATTCAGGAACTCTTTTTATTTGAATAAGATTTTGGGATTATTATATAAAACTATAGCTAATTACTCATCTAGTTTATTATAGTCATTTGAATATTTTTCAAATTTCAATTCGTTTGTTATAGTAATTTAAAATTTTTTTTAAAATATTGTTGCTTACATTTAGGGTTTTCAAAAGTTCAAAATACTATAATATATGTATAATCATAAAGTTGATTAAAGTTATTTTAATGAGTTGACAAAAATATGTTGCCAAATTAAAAATACAATATTTTCATACTTTTAGGCGTTGAAAGATATGCCATGTAAATGTCTGCTTAACTTTAGCTTTAAAAATTTAATTTTACGCAGTAAATAACGCGTATTAACATTTTAAAACTTCATATCGTCGAAATGAGACAATTTAGTTGCCTACATTTAGGCTAATCCATTATAATATTGTTTAGTACGCTATCCGTTTTAAATTGCCGCTAAAGTAGGTTTGAGATATTTATGTTTACGTTGATTTTTACTTATTCCCCATAGCTTATAACCCAAAAGCGCCTGAAAGTATGCCTCATATTTACTATTATATTACTTCAATTAACTTTTAATGTACTCGCAATGCAAGCTTTTTTTTTATCATTTTTTGCACGTACGTATGTGTACATATGCACGTATATATGTGTATCGATACTTAATGACCAACAACTTGGCGCACATTAACGTCATTAGCGCCATTGGTCGCCGGAAAGCTTGCTTTATTTTCGTTGCCTTTTTTATGTGTATGTTTGCTTATTCGCCTTTTCTGATGTCAATCGTTCGCAAAGGATAAAGTCTTTTATGCGCGCTGCAAATTTTTATGGCTATTAACTTAATTGTGTCGTGGATGAGCAAGGTTAAGCTCTGCGTCACTTCAGAAAATTGTATCGTCATTGAATACATCAGCTCAGTGGTGACTGTTTTCAAACGCGTTCTCTCTTAATAAATCCCTTGTCATTGATAACTTGAAAAAGATATAGCAGTACTTTGATAAAACTTTAGTCGCGTTTTAGGCGTTTTGAGGTTTTTTTTAATAATGTAGACCTGCATGTAAATATAATAGAAAATATTATAAAAGTCTTGCCTATATTAAGGCGCGCTTATGATTTGAGGAAATTTTATATAGTTACAAAAAAATAATAAATTGAATAAATAAAAAAAGTGTGGCATACTTTTGAGTGCTAATAATGAAACAGTATTTGTGTCTTATAATTGGAAATAAATATAATTTGGATAATACAGAAGTAAAAATAATTAAAAATTAAAAGTAACTTAAAAATAATTGATAACGAAGTTAAAAAAGATTTAATTAAAAAAATTTAAAAATTAAATTAAATAAAGAATAGATAAAATTAAAAATAAATAAGAAATATAAAAAAATTTAAACAAATAAAAAAAATAAAAAAAATTAATTACGTTAAAATTAATTAAGAAGTGATTAAAAAAAATTAAAAATAATTAATCAAAAAAAGAAATTAAAAAGGAAAATAAATTTAAATTAAAAATAAAATAAAAAATTAAAAAAATAAAAAATTAAAAAAAAAATTAAAAACAAAATTAAAAAAAAATCAAAAAAATTAAATTAAACTAAAAAAGAACAATAAAATTAAAAACAATTTAAAAAAATCGAAGTACTCAAAATAAATCAAAATTAAATGTAATAAAAAGACTGAAAAAAAATAAAATAAATTTAAATATTTCTTTACTTAATATAGAATACAGCCAAGTGCTGCCGTTTTTCTCTCACTGTTTTACTCTTCGTTTACAGTTCATTATTGAACGCTCCTTTAAAACACATACATACAAGTAAAGTGAAATTGACCGGTTTGGCATTGTTTGCACAACAATTTTCATGAGTTAAATTTACAAAAACAAAAAACACAATTTACGTCATAAATATTTAATGTGGAAATTTCAAGCAGAATTAATATTAGTTATGAATATTTGATGGCATCCAGTCATTCGAAAATGTAAGTAAAAATATAATATAAATAAAATTCATTATTTAAAATATTTACATAAATATATGTACGTACGTATAAATATATGTATGTACGTACGTTTCGATTTTTTTTTTTTTTTCAATTCGTCTTTATATTCTCCCCTTCTCTTCTTTCGTGCCTACTTTTCCTATAGTCTCGATGCGCAAGTGTAGCCCTGCAAATTATATGCAAATGAGGAAAATAGTTGTAAACATTTTATCGTCAAATTTTTCGCGGACACCATGCGGGCCGCCCAACTCATGGCAGATAAAAAAATAATTACTGAAAAGTCAACTGTTGATTGACAAAAGAAGGTCGCTTTTGATGGTGTTTTGTTTTCGTACCACTGTTATCTCACTCTTGCCCTGGCATTTGCGAAAATTTATGCAATTGTGTCAGTGTTGAATTAATTTCATTTCTGTTTTTTGTGTTTCGCAAAATATCATTTACTATCGGATTGAAAGTAGTTTTTTCATTAAATGTGTAATTTCATGAAAATTCTTGAAATAAATATTCATTAAAAAGTCATTTAAATATAATTCAAAAAGATTTTAAGAAATATATATTTATGTATATATATTTATGTATATACAGCTATGGACATATAAATGGCACAAAATTATATTTCAACTAAATGTTAAAAATTGTCCATTAAAAATTGCTCGAAATGTCAAATTTTTTGCATCCAACTTTGTCCCGTAATAGCTCTCATATCTGCAGCGGCGAAATATTCCGTTATGTTTTGCTAATTATTTACCGTTATCAATTTTGTGTAAACAACACTAATATTGAATGGACACGTAAATGGCACAAACTAATTTGCATACACAGTTCCCGCGTAAACTTCGATAGAAGCGCATGATATTTACCATAGTTGGATAGTTTTTTATCAGAAGTATTTTGAGTAAATAATTTATAGAAAATGGGATCAGGAAAGCATACCACAATAGAAGAAAGACGAATCATATGGAAAATGCATGAAGGAGGACAGAAAGTGGCCGAAATTGCTAAAAATTTAAATATTTCTCGGAAAAAAGTATACAATGCAATTAATTCATGTGTGAAGAACCCTGATTTATTGATAAAATCACAAATTCGAAAACCAAGGCCTCGAAAAACAGATGCGCGTACGGATGCTGCTATTGTAAGAATGTCCAAAAATGACCCATTCAAGTCAGCACGACAGATAGCAGCCGATATCAACCAATCATTGGATACAGAAATATTCTGTAGGCTTGTCAGGAGACGACTGAATGAAACAAACTTGTTTGGGCGCATTTCTAGGAAGAAGCCACTCCTGTCAAAAAAAAAACATTTCTAAACGATTGGCCTTCGCCAGAGCCCATCAAGAAAAAGCAATCAATTTTTGGAAAAACATATTGTGGAGTGACGAAACGAAGATCAACAGGATAGGGCCAGATGGAAGAGTTTTTGTTCATCGTCCTAAAAGCCAAGAATTTAATCCAAGGTTCACACAGAAGACAATCAAACACGGGGGCGGAAACATTATGGTTTGGGGTGTATTTTCCTGGCATGGCATAGGCCCACTCGTACGGATAAACGGCAAGATGGATAAGTTTCAATACTTAGACATTTTGAGACATCATATGGAACCATATGCCTTCGATAACATGCCAATTAAATGGAAATTTATGCAAGACAATGACCCCAAACACTCCTTCAAACTAGTTAAAAATTGGATTAGTGCGGAGAAAATCGATGTTTTAGATTGGCCAGCGCAGAGCCCCGACTTAAATCCCATTGAAAACTTATGGAATGAAGTCAAGATTAGAGTCGCGAAGAAAAATTATAAAAATCTGGACGATCTTTGGGCTGCCGTTCAAGAAGCTTGGCATGCCACACCTAAGACCAAGTGTGAAAAACTGGTTGAGAGTATGAGTCGCAGGTGTGAAGCAGTCATTAAAAACAAAGGCTATAGCACAAAATATTAGCTACTAAATTGTTTGTACACAAAAGAACCAGATAAAAACACGTTTTTAACTCGACTTTTACCCTCTTTTGCAGATTGTGCCATTTATGCGTCCATCTAATTTCACCACTTTTTCTACCTTTTCATAATTTTTGTTGTGTTATTAATGAATTCGAAATTGAGTTTGTGCTATATTTTAGATGTAAGGAATAAACTTTCAGAAATCCGCAAAAACTTGGTTGTTTGAAAGAATATTAAAGATACTTTAGCATATGAAAGTATACTTAAATGAATGTGCCATTTATATGTCCATAGCTGTATATTTATGTATTAATTATTTTTAATTAACTAAAATTAAAAAACTTAATTTAAAAAATTAAAAAAAATTATTTAAATAATAAAAAAAAAATAATTTAAATATAAAACTAAAACAATAAAAAGTCATTAATTTGAATAAATAAAAAAATAAAAATAAAAAAAGTAAACAAAAAAATAGAACAAAAAATACAAAAATTTAAAAAATTAAGACTATCGAAAAAAATTAAGAAGTAAATTAACAAAAAAATAAAATAATTTAAAAAAACATCGTATAAAATATTTTTTTTTACTATAACAAGTTAAATAAAACTAAAAACTACTTTTAAATGGAAAATGATGAAGTTTTAATTTTTTTAATTATTATCTTGTTAATTAATTAATATTATTAAAAAGTAAACAAAAAATTATATTTGTTTTTCAACGACAATTTACAATAATTGAAAAAATATAACATTTTAAAAACGAAAATAATATAATATTTTTCTGAAGTCGACAGCTTATTTTCAAATACATAAATGAAGAAAATATTAAAACTTAATTTGAAATTAAAAAAAAAATTTAAAATTTAACATTTGAAAAATTTTAATATTTTAAAAAAAGCGTGCTTATCTAAATAAATTAGTTAAAAAATATTTAAAAAAAATAATATTATTGTGTAATATATGTAAATATACATATAAAATAAATTTAAAAAAAATAAAATAGTATACAAAATAAAAAAAAAATATTAAAATAATGAAATAGTATAAAAAATAAAAAAATAGTAAAAATATAAATTTATATAAAAAAATTTAAAAATTATTAAAAAAAAAAATAAATTAATATGAAAAAATTAAAAATAAAATAATACAACAAAAAAAGGTATCAACAAATTATTAAAAAATAATTAATTGAAAAAACCATATACAATAAATAAAAAAAAATAAGTTAGGAAGGGCTAATTGCAGGTATAACCGAACATTTCATACTCTTGCAACTTGAGGATTAAAGCCGTTTAATGCTTCCAGGTACATAAGACTAGTTAGTTAAATCAGGTCTAGGGCTCATCCTCAGCACAAAGATGCAGCGTTATTAGAAAAACACGCTCTCTCAATTTTATTAAGATAACTCACATATTGGCCGGACGGGTCGCATATACCGGTAAAAGATAAATATTTATTATTAACATTCGTTTTTTTATTTTTTATATATTTATTTTATTTATTATTTATTTTTTACTAAAATAGTACGACAGTAAGCTAGTGAGTGACCCGTATGAAATCGGTAACCTCTTACTTTACGCCACACTTGTTGCTTCCTAAAAATTATTTACTAAAATTTGCTGTAAAACGGCTGCCCAAGTCATAACAAAACATGGTGAAATACCGCCTCCCAAAATCATTTATTATTGCTCCTTAATAACTTCCTACTTCACTTGGTTCATCATACGCCACGGCAAATATGTCTTACAACTCAACGCAACAACTCATTGGCCTCACTTTTTTGCTTACTACTACCTAAATAAATGAGTTTGAGTGAACTAAAAACAAAAACGCATAATTATTATTGCAGCCAAATATGAGAATGCGTTAAGCAAACCAATAAGTCGATAGTAATGAGACGCTGCAAATTGTTTGGTGAGACGCTGGTGTGGTTCATTGGCTTTTCGGCACGCCAGCTGTAGTCTGCCAGCACTCAAAGTCGCCCAATTAACCTTTTCACAGTGCTTAGCGCCAAAAAAGACAAAGAAAATAATAAAAAACAAAAAATAATAATAAAAACTCAATACTAATAGCTTGCTCGTAGAATTTTCGCCGCAATTCGCTAACAAAAAATTGTTTTGTAAACAAAGTAAGCATCAAATGTGTAATCGAGTTGTAGTAGTTAGGCGTTTGAATTGGTTTTCGTAGCATGAGAAATGGTTAAAGTCTACTAATAAGTGATTATTTGCTCTTCCTACCCAACCAACCGCACCAATTGTTTGCTTACTTTTTTTGCTTTTGTGCTTATTTACTTTTTTATTATTTCGCTGTTTTGTTTGGTTAGTTCAATACGCCGTACATGGCGCATTCGAATCGTGCACGTAGGTTGCCTCTTATATTTCGGGATTTGGCAAATCTAGTGTTGCAATATGGCAACTGACAACTTGATCGTTTGGCAAAAGTTTGGCTTTTTTGTTGTTATAAAAGCGATCTATTTCGAGGAAAGAAAAAACACAGAAACTTCAAATTTAATGGGGAATGTTTATTAACATTCGAGAGAACATTTTTTGGCATTTGGCATCCTTCAAATGTTGCCTGCGGCTACGTCCCAGATGGTCCATCAGTTGAGTCCAATTTTCAATGACTCTCGAGTATTTCGAGTGGTGACTGGCGAATGACACGCGTGATGTTTTGCTCCAAGGTTTGAATCGAAGCGAGATTGTCCACATAGATTTTAGATTTTACATATCCACACAGAAAAAAGTCTACCGATGTGATATATCACAATCTTGGTAGCCAATCCACCGACCCAAAACGTAAAATTATCTGCTCACCAAAGTGTTCTCTCAAAAAATCCATTGAATGATGCGATGTGTAAGAATTTTTTTAATAATATTTTAATATTTTTTATTTAAATTTTAATAATTTTTTTATAATTATATTTTTTTTTTTATTATTAATTTTTTTATAATTACATTTTATTTTATTATCAGTTTTTTTTATTTTTTTATTTTTTTTATTATCAGTTTTTTTTTATTGTTAGTTTTTAGTTTTTTTTATTATCAGTTTTTTTTATTTGTTTTTTTGCATTTAAACAATTTTTAGTATTTTTTTATGTATTTTAAATAATTCTTTACTTTTTTTATATTTGTAATTTTTTAAAGAGTTTTTTAATTTTTTTAAATTTTTTCCATTTGTAAATTTTTCTTAATATTTTCTGTTTTCATTTTATAAGTTTTTTTTTTTATTTTTTTTTTGATTAAAAATAAAAGATTAATTTTTAAATTCGTTTTAATATTTGTTTGTGTTTTAATATATATTATTTTTTATATTATTTTTTATTGCAACACTTTTATTTTTTAATTATTTTTTCTGCATTTTAAATAATTTTTTTTTCATACTTTTTACATTTTTTAATATTTTTTTTCACCATTTTTTTTATATTTTTTCTGTTTCTATTTTTTATTGGATTTTTTGTTGGATTTTTTTTATTTACTTTTTTGTTGGTTTTTTTTTCTTTACTTTTTTGTTCTTGGATTTTTTTTTACATTATAATGCAATTTTATCTCCAATATTTTTTTTGTGTTGACTTTTCTCATTTTATTGTTTTCATACTTCTATTACTATTATTAATTTTCAACTTGAATTTTATATGTCCTTATCACATTTTTTCTCAATTTTACTAGTTTTCTTTACTATCACCCCTCCACCTCACTCCGCATCACTTAGCGTCGCTTTCAATAAGTGTTTTATTTGGTTTTCAGTTTCGCATTAGTTAGCAGCTTCAATTAGAAAGTAAATAATCGCGTATATGTCGGGCAAGTAGTGCGAGTAGCTTCTCAGCTGCACTTACTCATGTTGATATAGTATGTACTTACATACATACACAGGCGTATTTGCACTTACTATGGCATACTTAGTGACGTAAGTGTGTTTAATTGATTACGTCGTTAGTTCGCAAAGAGCGCTGCGTTTATTTAGGCTTTAGCGCTGGAACAAGTGTAATATGCTGTAGTATTTACATACTATGTATGTATACTATATATATACATATATACTCTATACATACATACATACCATATATCTAGTATAATATGATTTGTACTGCTGCAGCTGACGTATACTGAGTTAAGTTTGTAATAGTAAGTTGAGTTTCTTCTTCTTGAGATATTTGTTGATGTTTGGCCATTAGAAGAAAATACTTCTGGTTAGTTTTGAGCTTTGTTTTTTTTTTTGGTTTTTTGTTTTTATTTTTGTTTTTTTTGTTTTTGTTTTTTTTTTGTTTTTGTTTTTTTTTGTTTTTGTTTTTTTTGTTTTTGTTTTTGGTTTTATAACTTTCGACATTTGCTACAAGCTCGCTCGATAGGTTCTTCTTCGATAAATTGGTTTCTTCTTGTTTGGAAGAGCGGAAAATATTGATTTTCTCTTAAAAAAATTACACCTCCTATACCGTTATCTATTTTTTAACCCTTGTTAGCATCTTTAACGGTTTGCTCCCATACTCTACGTCGCATCCACTAAACATTAGAAGTGTTATATCTCCAATTCTAAGAATAAAATATTTGAAAATCGGTATATAACAACGCCAACTTCCAGTATAATGCTAATTTGATACCGTTTAAAACAGGCAACGGCATTTTAATCATAGAATAATGATTTATTGATAATCTTGTTTCAAGAATAGAGTATTTAAAAAATGTACGAAATCGGCACTTAACCACGCCTAATTCTCATATAATGCATGACATACGCAATATATGAGATTGTTCTATAATTTTTAATGGGATTTTTTTCAAACAAATCTTGAAGATCCTCTTGGAAAAATGTTTTAGGAATAAGATATTTGAAAAATAGTGGAAAATCGGTTCATAACCACGCCCACCTTCTATATAGCGATATCGTTATATGATACTAACGGTATTTATGTCTTATGCTAATCATCTTTAGTACGAAGATTCTCTTGGAAATCATGTTTCGAGATTAATGTTTTGCAAGATGGCCGAAAATATTGTAATTAACCACGCCTACTTTCGATATGAAGAGTACATATACATATAATGAATACCCAAAATAAATGCTAATGTGATTTTTTTTGCATATGCTTAACATTTCTAGTCAGAAAATCCACTTAAAAATCGTGTTTTAGAGTTTTTGAAAAGTCGTGACAAATCGGTATATGACCACACCTACTTCTTGTATAATAATTTCCCCATACCGTTATATAATTCTTAGCGGTATTTCTCTCATATTATAATCATTTATAGTTAGAAGATGCATTTAGAAATCCTGTTTTAAGATTAAAGACTTGGGACAATGGTGAAAAATCGGCATATGACCACGCCTATTTCCTGTGTGATGACTACATTGTATCACTATATAAAAGCTAATGATATTTCTCTCATATCCTAATCATTTCAGTGAGAAGATCTTCTTGGAAAACAAGTTTTAAGAAGAAAGTTTTTGAAAATTCTTTAAAAATCGGTATATGACCACGTCTATTTCCATATAATACCACTATAAATGCTAATTGGATGTTTTCTATACTCCAAGACCACTTTTGTATGAACTAACTTGGTACGAAGTTCAATATTTTCTGTTCTCGTTCTCGTTCTCGTTCTCGTTTTCTTTTTATTTTTATTTTCCTTTTCTATTTCGTTTCATGTTCTTTTTTTTAATTTTTGGGGTTTCGTTTTTATTGTTATTATTCTTTCCGTTTTGCATTTAGCTCTTATTCTATTACGATGCGTATTCTTATTGTGTTTATTGTTATTGTTGTCATTACCTATTTCGCTATGCTTTCAACGGCCAATAGCAGCATATTGAATTACTTTCAATAATTTGATATAGCAATGCGGTGCAATATTCTTGCCGCCGGGGCGTATGAGTGTACAATTAGTGTTGAGCGTATCGAACGCGCACTCACCTACAAACACATGCACCCGTCTCTTAGGTAGTCGCGTAACAAACAATGTAATTAAAGGCGCGTATGCGTCATAATGCCAGCACAGCATAGCGGTAGACATGTGAGTAATGTAAAAGTGTGTGTGGACGTGTGTGTGTATTTATGCATATTTTCCTATATAGACTATATCCTGCCAATTCTACTTGTATATGTGTGTGTCTGCCCGTTTCATGGAAAATCTGATTTTTTCTGCGCTGCTGCCAATATCAAATCAGTGTAACTCAATATGCTTGGAGTGGTTTGCAAATAAAAAGAAGACACCAGAATACAGAAAACGCGCATTAAAAAGTGAAAAATAATTATGAGAAAAAAGAAAATAAAATTGCATTATTAAAGCGCAAGCAGCGGCAGACAATGCAGTAGGCCTCCTTTCCAGCGCGGTTTTATTCAATTAACATGTGCCTGCGTTGTAATTTGCACATCGCGCACGGATAGGCAGGTGTTGCTTCAGATCCATGTATATTTACAATAAAGTATAAAAAACCGTTATTGATTTTCACAGCTGCAAGCGAAGCACTTATGCTGCTGGAACATATTAAGGGCATGCAGCATAAAAAATTAACGTCGCGCATATGAGACGCCCTTAGTCTCGAAGCGCGAAAGCAAGTCGTCGCTTGTGTGTGAGATTAAAAATAGGTTACTGGAGTGGTTTTTGCAAAGTATTTGAATCGAGTCAACGTAGTCTTTTTATATATAAAAACTATTTTCAAGAGTTGTCACGTCTTCGAAAACATATTATTGAAAAAGCAAAAACACTGCATATATTCCTCTAAATAAATTTTGGTAATTTCTTATAATTTTTTACTTTCTAAAATATTTTATGCGCAAAAATAATATTAAAAAATAGCGAAATTTCAAAAAAAAAATTAATAAAATGCTAGTAAATAAAAATAAAGAAAAATAAAATTATATTAAAATTAGAATAAAATAAAAAAATAAATAAAATAAAATAATAAAATAAAAAAATAAAATAAAAAAATAAAATAAAAAAATAAAATAAAATAATATAAAAAAATAAAATAAAATAAAAAAAATAAAATAAAATAAAAATAAAAAAATTAAAATCAATTTTGAAATAGAAACTAAAAAAATAATTAAAATAAAGAATCGTTCAAAAGCGAAGGTAAAAAAATTAAAAAATATAATAAAAAAATTTAAAAACAAATTAAAAGAAAATAATAACGATTTAAAAACAAATTCAAAAATAATTTAAAAATAAAAATAAAGTAATAATAAAAAAAAGAAAATGAACTAAAAGTAAAAAAAAACAAAATTAAAGAGTTATTGTTAAAAAAAATAAAAATATTAAAAAAAATATTTTTTAAATGTAGAAGTAAAAGGTAAACGTTAATAAACTCTAAATTTAAATATTTTTTTTTAATTCAATTTAGGTTTTGGGTCCTTTTTATATTTAAGAAAATGGTAAATTATTTTTTTTAACACAAACTTTTATATATGTACATATGTACATACATAGTTTTCCACGTCGTTTTAAAACTGTTGTTTTTTGTTTGGAATTTTTGATAATTTTTTGGCTTAATTTGGCTAATGTTTTTGCCGTTGAAATGAAAATTAATAAAAAAATAAAATAAAAAAATTAGATCGGAAGAGCACACGTATAAAAAAATTAAAAAAATAAAAAAATTTAAAAAAAAATTAAAAAAAATAAAAAAATAAAAAAAAAAAAAAAAAATTAAAAAAAATTAAAAAAAAGGTTAAAAAAGTTTAAAAATTAAAAATAAAAATTAAAAAATAAAATAAAAAAAATTAAAAAAATAAAAAAAAAATAAGAAAATAAAAATAAAGAAATAAAGACTTTTTTTAATTTTTTAAGTGATTTTTAAAAATAATCAGTTTAAACCGTTTTAACATGCAAAAAAATATTTAAAATATTAAAAATAAATAAATATATAATTATTGTAAAGTTCTAAAAAATTGTATACATTCAACTTAAAATTAAAACGAAAAAAAATCTTGTAAAAATAAAAAATATTATTTATTTATAATTATTTTTTTTTTAGTTTCCTACTTTTATTTCCAAATCATATAGTTAATATATCCTTTTAATTAATCTTTTTCATTTTATATGTTCATACATATACAGTTATATAAATTCTACTTGTTCAGTGAGATTTTTTCCTTTGCATTCAAATGTGACAGATGTTGTCGATAGTTTTTTTCTTGTTTTTTTTTCTACCAAACTCAATTTGCTTTTGCTATTATTGTGCGCAACCACTGCTGCTGCTTGGCTGTTGCCACAATTGATTTGATTACCGGCACAAACGCTTTGTTCGATAATTAGAGGCAATTATATTTACATGGTTTTTATTCCCATAGAAATTGTATTATCTGATTTGATTTTATGATGGAATTTTTGCAAAACACGCAGAAAAAGTGCTTCTGCTGCCAATCAATAATTTAAATTTAAATAAGCCTTTAATGGTTATTTTATGATTTATTTAAATTTCTTTTTTAAAAATTGTGTTAAAAATATTTTATTTTATAGATTGTTTGAAGTAAAACATTTTATTTTATTTTTTTTTATTTAAATTTTTTTGCTTTTATATTATATTATATTAATTATATTTTTTTAATTTTTGTAGTTATTATTTTTTAAATTAAAATTATTTTTATTTAATTTTTTTAAATTAAATTAATTTAATTTGTTTTAAATAATTTTTTTTTATGTTTTAATTTTAAATTTCACTTAATTTAATGTTTTTTTTTTGCAATTTTAAATAACCGTGCTTATTTTCTACTTCTTTTCTATATAAATGATATTTCATGTAATGTACTAAGTATATCTGTTGTAAGCACTAATGAACTTTTTCTCATATTAATTTTATCGTTATTTTAATTTATTTTATCGTTATTTTAATTTATTTTGTTTATTTTGTTTCTTTTTTTTATAAATTTTCCTTTTTTTGAATTTCACAAGTGTGCTTGTTTTAATTCATTTTGGTTGCAATTTTAAATTTTTTTCTACTTCATGCATTTTAATTTCACTTAATTTTATTAATTATTTTTGTGCAATTTTAAATTTTGTTCTCCTTAATGTGTTTTAATTTTGCTTTTTTTTATAAAATTTTTATATCAATTTTTTTGCATTAAATTATACTCAAATTCTCGCTCGGCGACATCCCCAACACATCGCTCCACTTTATTTGATTATGTTTTAAAACAATAATTATTTTCAGTTTAATTAATTTAAAAATTTTAATGATTATAATTAAATTTTTTGGTACTTTTAAGGTTTATTATTTTTCTTAATTTTTTTTAATTTAAAATTATTTAAGTTTTTGTTATTTATTTGCTTTTTAATTAAATATTTTTACTAATTTTTTTATTTTTTAGTTTAAAATTAATATTTTCTTTTAGTATTTTTAATAAATATTTTCACTTAAATTTTTATTTTTTTTAATTTTTTTAAATTTTTTTCAATTTTATCAAATGTAATTTTTTTTTTGAATTTTTTTATTTAAAATTATTTAATTTTTTTCTATTATTCGTTATTTTTTAATTAAATATTTTCACTTAAATTTTTATTTTTTTTGCAATGATTTTTTCATTTAAAAATATTTAGTTTTTTGTATTATATATTTATTTCTTTATTAAACATTTTCACTAAAATTTTATTATGAGTTTTTGCTTGCATTAAAGGAACGCTACTTAGATTCTCGCCTTCGGCGGCGTCCTCATCACATCGCGCCACTTTATTTGATTATATTCTAAAGCAAATAAATATTCAATAAATGCAAACACATACGCGCTTCTCCTCCAATATCGCGTGCGCGTTCGTGTTCACGTTTGTCCGCAGTTTCCGTTGTTTGTTTACAGTCGGTTATTTGAGCAGTGAAAAGCTCAATGGCAGCGTTTCATAAATCAAATGATACGTAATGTCGTAAACAATTGGTTTTAGTTAAATATTTGATATATTTATGCGTATGTTTATTTGTAAACAAACCAATACACATACACCCGCTGTGCTGTGCAATAAATTCGTGTTTATTTAGAATACACCGCAGGCGGGAAATTTCTATGGAATTTAGCAAATGTCTTTAAATGAAATTAATTGCCCGAAAGCGCTGTTGTTGTGTTAAATTTAAGTTTTATCAAACTTGGTCCATTTGTTGACACAGTTATTGGTTGAAAGGAAACCCCTTGCGTATCAAAAATCGATATGAATGCTTAGTATTAGCTTAGAGCAGCTGGCAGAAACATAAAACCCTTATATGAGAGGTGGGCATGGTATTCTGTAACATTTTCTTGACAGATATCCCAAATTTACAATGAAAACCATTCTCGTGAGAAAATTTCAAAATTATTCGTAAAAATCTGATCTTAACAAGGAATCCCTAATTATGCTTGTCTTCAGCGCGAAAATTGTCTGACATCTGTTAGGGCTGCCTACCACTTTCATATACTCATAGTTACCGACGGACCCGACCCTATAACTATTTTCAACATTCACAACAAAAAGCCGTTCTCACAAGTTCTTTGATGTCTCTCAATAAATTGCAAGTCATAAGCTCATTAAAGCATAAGAAATGCGTCTTTTGCCCTCACCCAAGCCAAAGATTAAGAAGAAAAAATGTGAACATACATGCATTCCTACCATATATAGTATAATTCATACACAAACCGCTGCCGTCAACCAGACGCACGCCAACGACAAACAAAGACCTTTTAAGGTGCTATTAAATTGACAAAGGCAAGTTACCGCTGTTTATTTTGTGTTGCTATTATTATTATGGTCCCACCTCAAAATAAAGGTCAAGGTACGAATTGGCTGATTGGTCTGTCTGGACTTTATGTGCACATTCGATCACCTTTTACCTTGCGCAAGTTAGCACACGGTTAGCGAATTTGATGAGGGGTCAAAGTAATGGAATTTTTTTCTCTTCACAATGCATGCTTTACTTTTTCTCTTTAGGGTTTACACTGATGCCGTTGGTACTCAGATTGGTTTGCTAAAATATTAAGGAATAGAATGGAAAAGTGAAAGAAAGGTTCTAAGCGAATTTTTGGTAATAAAAGATTGAAAGATCAAAATGTGTTCTGCAGCAAAGTCATGCTTGAAAGTATAACAAAGAAGTAGAATTTCATGATGCCATTTGGTTATTTATTTCTTCAATATTTTATCTACGACAGTTCTAATGACTGATTTTCATGAATTCGCAAAGTGTTACATTATTTTGCATTTAAATAATTGCAATTAATTTAGTACTGTGCCACAATGTTCACAAAATTTCAAACTTGAATTTTGTTCCACAAGTTCATAAGATATCAAATTTGAATTGTGTGCCACAAGTTCATAACATTTGTAAATTTGTGTTGTGTTCCATGAGCTCATAAAATTTTCAAATTTGAGGTTTGTTCCACTTGTTCGTAAATATTTAAAGCTTAGGTTGTGTTTCACAAGTTCATAAGATTTCTAACTTGAATTGTGTTCCCAAAGTTCATAAAATTTTCAAATTAAGGTTGTGTTTCACTAGTACATAAAATTTTCAAACTCTCATAAGATTTCGAACTTGAATTGTGTTCCACAAGTTCATAAGATATCAAATTTGAATTGTGTGCCAAAAGTACATAAGATTTTAAACTAGATTTATATTTCACAAGTTCATAACATTTTCAAATTTGGGTTGTGTTCCACTTGTTCATAAAAATCTCAAATTTCATTTCTGTTCCACAAGTTCATAAGATTTCTAACTTGAATTGTGTTCCACAAGTTCAATAAGAACAATAATAAATGCTTCCGAATTTCGGCTCAACTATTGTACTATTTCACGAGTACATAAATTTAACTGCAGCTTAAAATGTATTAAATGAGGCTTGTTGTTCAATCCGAATCTTATTTGGTACACTTTATATGTAGTTAGTGCCAATATATTTCTAAAAGTTTATACGTTTGTGTTCTCTAGATGTAATTTTTATATTTATAATGTTTCACAAGTTCATAAATCAATATTAATAATTTATTTACCACATGCTAATTGCATTACATAAGCTCATTAAGTACTACCTAGTTTACAATTTACGATTTGGAATTGTAAACAATTGTAGTTTTGTTCCCGCAGTTCATAAAATTGTCACGCTGAGTATAATACATATGAAAAATGTTTATGAACATAGCAAAAAATTGGTGAAAAGTGTGTTTAATAAGTTCATAATACCGTCTCCTGGAATATATTGTGTTCCACAAGTTCATAAAGTGCCTAAATCTTCGTGAAAAGTGTGTTTCATAAGTTCATAAAATACTAAAAAGCTTTGAATTAAGCGTAAGCAACATGAAAATCATATTTAACCAGTTTAAACATTATTATACATAAAAGTAAATATTCGAACTTCGAACATGCCCTTAGTTTCAAAAATATACTCACTACGGTCATCAAAGGTGAATTCCTTGATCCAAAGCTTTATTAGTTCATTACTAGAAACAATTTTTGCAGTTTTTGCTTTTAACCGTGAATTGCATCATACACAAAATGCTCAGCTGTTTCTAGGCGCTGTTCCCATAGCGCTCTTAAGCATATGCATATTTTAATTTCCAAACAACCATTAAAAATGCACCGAAGCTGCGAAATAAAGCGCTAATTACGGCATTTGGTCACTTGCTGCAGGTGCTTCGCGGCGCTCTCCCACTCCCGGTGGTCCGCGCCAAACGCCATAACCATTTGTTACTATCGTAAAATTTAATTGCTTTCGCTAAAAGTTCGTGAAATTTGTATTGTGCAGCAAACGACTGGGACTTCCAGGTGTTTAGGCGTTCGGAGAGTGACTCGTTCGCGTGTGACAGGGTCAGTTATTGCAATGATGACAAAGCTACCTTGCGAGAGACAAAGAGAGCGCGTGAGTGAACGATAGAGATAGTGCTGATTTTTTCATTCACTGCAAGGCATTTTATATTTTATACCCGTAGCTGTCATATCAGCTTGGAATTGAGGGAAAATCTCATGACACACACTTGTCGGTAGATATATGCTGGCAATAAAATGTGACAATAATAATAATAAGTCTAGTTTATGATTTGTGGTTGTGCTGCCGTTGTCGCTTTGCATCAGCGTGATTTTTGTAAATTGTGATTGTGCATTGTAATTGAATTTTCTGCATCATTAAATTGCAAAAAAACAACCATCAAAATGTTGGCTGTGATTTTTGCTACCAATAATTTCGGGGCTAATTTTGGTGTTAATGAAGCGTCACTTACAAATTGAAATCATGATTTAAATACTTATTGATTATTTGAGGATTGCTACTTAAATCAGTTTTGCTTTAAAAATTTTTCATGAATTTTCTATAATTTAATTAATTTCTTTTTTATTCAAAAGTACTTAATTAATGTCGTTTTAATTAGGCTTATTTTTGAATTAACATAAAAAAATATTTTAAAATTTCGTACAATGAGATTTATTATTTTTGTTTTTTATTTAAATATTTATTTTTTAAATTTAATTAATTAGATCGGTTTTCATTAAATTAAATTTTAACTAATTAAAAAATCCGATCTAAATTTAAAAAAAATTAAATAGTGATTTTTAATTATTTTAAAATTTCGTATATTTATTGAAATCTTTTTAAAATAAAATTCAATTTTAACTTAATTAAAATTGAGTAAAGTTTAATTAAATTTTTATAATAATTAAATTAAAAAAAAAATTGTCTATTTGTACTAAATTTGAAAATACTTTAATTTAAATGTTAATTAAGGAGTAAAATATTTAAATCGATTAAACTTTTTTTTTCAGATACTAATTGATTAAATTATAATTATTATAAAACTTGTTTTTGAAATTTAAATCAAATTTTAAATAATTTAAAAATATAATTATATTTTAACTGTTTAAATTAGATAAAGTTTAAGTAAATTTTTATAATAATTAAAAATTAAAAAAATGTATATATGTACAAAATTTGAAAATACTTAATTTGAAATTTTAATTAAAAAGTAAAATACTTAAAAATCAAGCGCTGTCTACGCCAGTAAAGATGAAAATACTTAAATTAATTAAATATTGTTTTTTCAGATTTTAATTCATTAAATTATAATTATTATAAAATATTTTTTAAAAATAATAAAAGAAAAAATATTAAAAAGATAAAATTCTATTATATCGAATTAATTGTAAAAGCTTCCGTTTGGTTTTATTGGTTTCATCTCATAATATTGCTTTAATTAAGCTTAATTTTTGCATTTACTGAGATAGAAAAATTTATATAAAATTAAAAGTATCATCTTAATTACCTAATTTAATTCATTTAAAATTGCATAAATTGCGCGGTTTGAAAATATAAAGTATTTTAATTAATTTGAAATACTCATAAACATGTTCACTTAAGAAACTCTTGAAATTTTTTTTTAGCTTAATTAAATTTAATTTTTTATTAAATATTATTTAATCCAAGATGCCTAGTAGTTTATTTTTATTTTTTATGTGTATATTAATTTATATATTATTTTATTTTTTAGTTTAAAAAAATTATTACATTTTTTAAATTTTTTTAAACACATATCTTAAATTTTTATTATTTTTTTGTTAATTTTAAGTTTCTTTTAAATTATTTTAATTTTTGTAAGGTTTTTAATTTTTTAATTTTATTTTAATTTTTAAAATTTTTTTTATTAATTTTTAATGTTTTTTTAGATAACTTTTTATCTGATTTTGCTCGTTTTTTAAACATTTTTTATATGTGTATGTATGTAGTATATCTAAAATTTTTTTTATTTATTAATATAGATCGGAAGAGTTTTTAACATTTTTATTTATTTTTTAAATTTTTGTATTTAATTTTTATTTAAATATTTTTTAAATCATTTTTTTTTAAATAAATTTTTGTATTATTTTGCTCGTTTATTAATTTTTTCTTATGTATGTATGTACCAATATGCATCTTAAAGTTTTTATTATAATTTTTTAATTTTTTTAACGTTTTTTTGTTTTTAAATTTTTTATTTTTTTACTTATGTTTTAATTTTTTTTATTTATTTATATTATTTTAATACATTTTTTTTAAATATTTTTTTATTTTTATTTTTATAACTTTTTTATGCTTTTGCTTGTTTAGTGCTATATTAATTAAAAGTTTTTTATACAATTTTAAATTCCTTCTGATTGTTTTCTATTAATTTTCTTTATTAATCCACCATCCATTTCGCGCGCTGCATGCACCCTTCCTACGCTTTCGTAGTTGCTTTGCTTTAACATGTCTCAATATTTTGGCGTTTGCACCGCTTTTTCTTACAAAAGAGAAACCAATTTTTCACACAGCAGGATTTGAGTGCTAGGTACTTCATAATGTCATGACAGAAATAAATGTGCTTGGTTCAAAGTAAATGGGAATAATGAATGTATTTGTAGTGGATAAACATGTCTAATATTAATATTTATTTACGATTTGTTTCATATTGCAATTGATTTAAATACTTTACCTTTTTTTCTTTACAGAAAAATTTAACCTTGAAGGAAAATTGTCGTCACAATAATGTAAGTACTTTGAAATCATATGTTCAATATAAACTTTGTTTTTTTTGATCGATCCGCCTTTAAGTGTCTCCACATATATTCTATGTCTTGGGCTTAAACTAAAAATTTTGTGTATTAATTTTTAGGATCACCATATTATGATTATTTATATTTTATATCAGCTAAAGCTCAGCCTCCTTGTTTACTAAACTACAGCTTATAGCTTCAACTTCCTGTGGTTTTATCCAAGAGCACAGAAAAATATTTTCGAAAAATATATAGATTCTTCAAAGATCACATGAAAATATTTTTAGCTATCCATATGACTAAAATTATTGCTAGTGATAGTCTTCATTATCCTTGACTTTAGTGGTAAATTGTTCAGTTTATTATTGTCCTTACAACTAATTTATAAGCGAAGTAGCACCAACAGCGTAGTCCTCATTCTCAAACGATGTTTTCCGGCCAAAGTAGTATATACCCCAACTAATGTAAACTAACGCACTCATTCAGACATGTTTTCAGGCATTTCAGGCTATTGTGGCTGTGTGCGCAACAAGTATACGCCATGGTGTACCCCAAACCAACTCAAGTCTATCGATTATTAGTAATTTTGTGTGCTATTTTTAAACGTTTTGGTCAACAATTGTGAAACAAAAAAGTTCATTGACTCTAGTCACATAAATATTTCATATATTAATCGATAATTTTAAAGCGCGTTGCTGTGTTGTTGTGTTTTGTAATGGCTTTGCAAGGTGTTTATAACAGCATGCTTGAGTACTTTGCTGTGCGTGTATTATTTGTATCGTAGTTACGTTGATTAAATTGGTGTAAAAAATACAATTTGAAAAGTTTGGCAAAAAGTTTTTGCAATTTTTTATGTTTTTTTTCAAATATAATTTTTAACTATGGTAATTTCAAACTAATTCTGTTAAATTTTTTTTCTGTTTAAAAAAGATTTTTTTGGTAAATTTTTTTAATTATAAGTTAATTTTTTTTTTCAATAAATTCTTAATTCCGTTTTAGTTTTTTTTGTTAATTTTCAATAATTTTTGTAATATGTACATATGTATGTAGGTACTTAATTAAACTTTTTTTTTGGTCATTTTAACATGTTTTAATTTTCAAATAATTTTAATTGTTAAATTTCTAAAATTTTACAATTTTACTCAATGTTTTTTAGAAATAAATTTTTAAATTTTTAGTTCATTTAATTAAATTTTAAATTAATCATCATTTTTGATTTTGTTTTAATTTTCTATTTTATTTTTTTTTATTTTTTTAGTTTTTAGTTTTTTAACTTTTATTTTTTTTTAATTTTTATTTTATTTTTTAATTTTTATTTTTTTAATTTTTGTTTTTTTAAATTTTTTTAAAATCTAGTTCAATTTTCGTTAAATTTTTCATTAAATTTCTTTGCAATTATAATTAAATTATTATTTTTTTTCAATTTTAGATTTTTACATTTTAGTTTACTCTTCTCTTTTCCTTTAGATACGTTTTTAATTTTTTCTTTTAATTTTTTAAATTCTGAGTATTCTGGTTTTTTTTTATTTTAATAATTTTTTTATTTCTAGTTTATTTAAATTTTTTACAATATTAAATTTGTTTTTATTTTTATTTTTATTTTTCTATTTTTCAAATTAATTTTTTATTGAAGTTTTTTTATTTTTTTAATTT
Source organism: Bactrocera tryoni (assembly GCF_016617805.1). NCBI lineage: Eukaryota > Metazoa > Arthropoda > Insecta > Diptera > Tephritidae > Bactrocera > Bactrocera tryoni. Next base: position 73,209,443 of record NC_052502.1, on the reverse strand, counting down.
AATTCAATTGTTTATTATTCTTTAAATTCTAATTGAAGATTTTATTTATTTTTTAATTATTTTTCTACATATATTTCAATTTGTTTAATTATTATTTTTATTTCTTAAATATCAAATATTTTTAAAAGTTCTCAGTTTTTTGAATTAAGTGAAAAAAATTATTTTAAATTTTAATTTCTTTTATTTTCAACTTTTTTAATTTTAATAATTTTTAAGTTTTAGTTAATTTTTTTCAAATTAATTTTTTTGCTTTTTAATTGGTTTTAATTGTTAATTATTTTTTAAATTTTGGTTCAAGTTTTTATTTAATTATTCTTTTTTTATTTAATTATATTTGTTTTAATTTTTTTTATGTAATTTATTTCAATGTAAATTTTTTTAAAATTTTTCTAATTTTAAAATTTTTTAAATTCTAGTTATAGGATTTTCGCATTATTTAAAAAATTTTGTTTTTAAGTTTAAAATATTTAATTTTTTAATTTTTTAGTTTTAGTTATTTTAAATTAATTCCTTTATGTTTGATTGTTTTCAATTGTTAATTTATTTTTAAATTCTAGTTTTTTTGTTCTAATTTAATTTTTTTTTAATTTTAATTATTCTCTTAATTTTTTTTTTTAATTTTTAATGTTTTAATATCTGGTTCTTATTTTGTTCGAATTAATTAAAAATTTTTGTTTTTACTTTTAAAATAGTTAATTTTTTTAATTTTTAATTTAATTATACTAATTTTTACGTGTTGGTTAATTTTTGACTTTCAAAAGGTTTTTAGTAGTTAATTATTTTTTTAATTCTAGTTTAATTTAGATATTAATATTTATTTGTTCTCTCACGTCTTACATAAGTGTCATTTCAATTATGCCACTTTGCAATATTTATTATTAATTTTTCATCGTTACTTAAATGTACATAGTGCATTAGTGTATATTTGGTTTGTATATACATATGTAGATATGGTATATATTGATTTTTGAAGAGCTCTTTGTATTCGCAAATCAATTGCTTTATTTGATTAATATATCAATAAAATCATTTATATTTATTTACTTTCGCACTTCGCTTGTCAAAGTGAAGAGTTGTTGCTTCGTGTAGCGTTTGCAGGTTATGTTTTTCTTAAGTGCTATAAAAAGTTGTACACTTTTTTTCAAAATAGCATACAATTACTCAATTATTTGCTCAAACTTTTGTTGTATGAAATTTCATATACTTGTTTAACCTTTCAAGTTTTGTTTAAATTGCTCTCATACTTTGTCTGAAGAAGTGATCTTATAAAATATTACGTAAATTTTTTTTTTGTTTAAAAAAGGCAGAAGGAAATATATTTTCAAAAAAGTAAAAGAAAAAATATATTGAAAAGCACAATTTTCTAGGTCTCATTGTGATTTCTTAGTGCAAATCTAACTTCTTTTGCGCTGGACACGAACTCTTTGTCTTCAGATCGGGCCTAAATCTATCCATAAATTTAAAATATAGCATATAGTATATTTTAAAAAAGATTCCGACAATTCGTTCGAGCTGTTTTAAGTTATTCACCACTAAAGAAATACCGATAATCTGTTTGTGTATATGTTAGATTCTTCATAACTTCCTACGATTCAAAATCAAACGGTGAAGCACAATGCTGCTATTTGGTAGACTCTGGTGAACTCTGATATGAGAACATAGTTCAATGCTTCAAAAAGTCCAATTGACGGTTTTAAGCACTGGTGCACTTTGATGTGAGACCAGAGTTCGAAACGAATATACGTTTTCTTCTCTACTCTCTGGTGATGGTGGTCATTTTCTATTTATAGATGCTATCTATGAACTCTGCTCTTTCATGAATAGTTATTACTCCTCTTAATTGAGCAGTAACTCGTGACTAGTTTCCATTTTACCCAATTGACTAACAGGAATTGACTTTAAGAGACTTTAAACGTACTGCAATCGCAATTTACTGAACTTCCGCTAATGCTATTTAGTTAAGGAGAAGTCTTCTACTAAGCTGACAAACAAAAGCTGTTTCGGTGCAGTTTATAATTCACAGCTTAGATCAACCGAGCACGAAGGGATACTTTACTTCGAGCGTAGAAGTTGCAAATTGAGATACTAATGAAGTTGTTGTTATGACCCCTTCATAGAAAACCTGTATCGATTACTGTTCTCTGCGGTTATAAAACCGGAGCATTGCAAATGGAAGCTTCACAGTGTATGGCTCATTCGTAGCAGTATATGGAATATACCATTGGTGCCTTTGCGGCTCATGTTCCTATCATCCACTCGGAATCAGTACAGTAGCTATGTTCAGTTTGTAGGTTCAGTTTCTGGATTCAACGGAGCTTCAGCGCCAAGTTAATATAGTACGAACTATCATTAGAAGAGACCTGTTCGATTTAAAAATTGCATCGGTCCGTAAGCTTGGCGTTTAGAGCTTGGGAACGGCAACACCGGTTGTCCAAGTCAAGTTTTTGGCTTTAATAATAATAAGTTGATGTCCAAACTTATCAAAACTTCGACATAACCGCTATTTGAGCCTTGTTTTTGTAGGATTAGTCGGAAATATCAAGATCGAAGAGACTTTTTAGTCCATATAATCATAGGGCGTTGATTGATATTTACATCTTTTTAAAGCTGTGTTCTGTATGAGCTCTCTCGAAGTGAGCTCGAGTTTTCGCGGGGAAGATCTCTTAAGACTGTTTGAGATTTTCGTGCGGTATTTTAACATATTTGAAGACTCGGAAAAGCTTCCCTTCCCTAAATTGTTTTCTCCGAACTCTCAGTGCTAACCTTGTTTAATAACACCTTACTCCCTTAAGGTCGATTTTGGTTGGAGTCATTAAAGAAATGTTAAGTAGGCGTTGATAGCTGTCACTAAAATTTGTATGCCGTTATGTTTGCACACCAATCTCCCTACGCGCTGCAAAGCAATGCACACGTATACATGTTAATATGCTTATTTATATTACCGAAAATTTGCATGCAAAAAGGGTCCCACAGGTGTCCTTTCACATTCACATGCACACTTATTAACATTTTCTTTCATACGCTGTGTTTCTTACCGTTTTATTTGCGGCTTTCTTAAGCTTTACGTTTGTATGGAAAGGCATCACAGCATACTCCAAATGTAATCAACACACTTTTGGCTAAATGCAAATTCACACACACACACGCACACACATGCACACATGTGCTTTATTTTGGTCTCTTACGCACGTGCGGCTGATATTTTGATTCCTTGTAGACAATTTGCCAATTAAACACCTTCTCATCAAAGACGTGTGTGTGTGTGACGCTTGATAGGCGCTTGGAATGCACAGCGCTGCGCCCTCAAAAGTATGCTATGGCGTGTTGGGATGTATTGGGTCAAATTAGCATGTCAATGTTGTAAATTGTGTATACAATTTGATTGAGTGGATGCTAAAAAATAAACAAAATTGAGTGTGTGCATACATACAAACATATGTATAGATACATGTAGTGCCATATCGGTATGTATGGATATATGTATTTGCACGTGTGCAAAGTATATGAAATACTGACGTGTGTGGGGTTTTTAGTCATTTTTATATAACAAATTTAATTAATGATATTCGCGCAAGTGTTTTTTAATAATTAAATTAGTTTTCTAAAATCGGTAATTCGCACATTTTCAAGATAGATTAAAGATAAATTAATTAAAATAATACTACTATAAGTACCCTCAATTATAATAAATTATTTTAGGGTTAAGAAATTTCTTCCTTTTTATAATTTTTAAAATCATAGCAACATTGTTGCGGCAACAATTTTTTTAGCACATATAGTTTGAGACCTTAGTTCTAATAAATTTGCAATTTTAAAGTTCAATGAAATGTAAATTAGCACTAATGTTTCAGCAACATGTTGCATCAACTTTTCTTAGACGGATTTTGAAAATTATTGTTTTTTTCAGTAATTGAGTTAAACTAATAGTGCATTTTCTTGCGGTTTGTTGGCTCATTGTTTTATTCTTTAATACTTTTCGGTATAGACAGTGTTGCTCACTTTTTAAGATCAAAAATTAAAATTATTTTTGTCAGTTCAAGCATATTTAATAAAGAATACAAATTTTTTCAACATTAATTATTTAAAATTTTTAGCAACATTGTTGCTGCAACATAGTTTAAAAAAAGTTTTTATTTAATTTTTCTTTTTGAATACAACTATCCGCATATAAATAACTTGCAAATACATTTTCTCAATATTTGCTGCTGAAAAATAGTTCAGCCATATTATTTTTGAACATGTTGCTGCAACATTATTTAAAAAGTTATTTCTCGATTTAATTTTGAATTTAGCTGTCAATATATGAAAACTTGCAAATAACTGTTTTCAACATATGTATGTTAATTTAAAAATTTGTTAGCAACATTGTTGCTCAAAATGTTGCTGCAACATAAATCATTATTCATAATTTTTTTGTAAATTTCTGGAAACATATAAATAATTTACAAATTTTTGAACATTTTTGTTGCTAAACATGTTGCTGCAACGTATAAAAAATTTGTCTGTCAATTTTATTTCTTTTCTGTCAGTATATAAACAACTTGCAAATAACTATTTTCAACATATGTTAATTTAAAAATTTGTTAGCAACATTGTCGCGAAACATATTGCTGCAATATAACTAAAAAAGTTATTTTCCGATTTTTTTAAATTTTGCTGTCAGTATATAAATAACTTGCAAATAGTGATATGCCAATTAAAATATTTGTTAGCAACATTGTTGCTAAACATGTTGCTGCAACATAATTTAAAAAAATCTTACTTTTCAATTTTTTTTTATCTCCGTATATAAATGACTTACACAGTAAATCGCTCTTTTAATATAAGAAAGTAATTTTGTGGTAGTCGCTAAGAATTATGAGCGGCAGTGTAAACTAATCTACTGGCGCAAAAGTACCGTTGAGGCTTCATAAATATGTCTGTGTCTTTAAGTTGCTGCTCATCTTCTAAATTTTATATATATGAGTTTTCATTTCTTTTGAAATTATGAAAGCTGCACGCAAGTGGGGGTAAAGCAAATTGCAAACGGCAAACAACAATGAGTGCCACTCATCTCACTGTGGCAAGCTTTGCATTGCCAGCTTTACACGCCGATGTATGTATGTATATATACATATGTATTAACACAGTTCCATACACATTGCTTTGTGAAAATTCAAAAAGCAATTTCCTTCATCAAACCCGCAACGGAAACGTCGCAGTTTTACGGTAATCCTGTGGCTATTTCTTCGGCGCTACTCCTTGCGGCTATGCGCTACGCCACCATAACTGGCTGGGCTGTGTAGTGGAAGTACTCATGCACTGGCGCCTTTTCATATTCGTATAACGGCGGTTAGTAATTTTTCGCTGCATCGATCTTGTGGTTGTAGATTGAAAACTGTGTATTTGTATGTGGCACCTTTGTGTGACTCTATTATCCTTGCAGTGCACGCGAAATATCCACCAGTATACATTTGTAATGTATATAAGTGTGTGCGTGTGTGTGTGTAGAGTATATGAAATTACTTGCAACGAGCGCTGTGCAATTGCAATCACTTGGCAATGTGGAAAGTTGAAAGCGCTCCAATCTCAATTAGGGCCATTCAAGGGCCTGACGAGTGCCGCGGCTCCTTCACAATGTCTGCAATGCTGCTGCAACGAGTAGGAAATCTTCAATACAACAATGTGAAAAGAAAGCAAATGTGTATGGAGCGCGCGCGCTGCTGCTGTGTGTTGGTGGTGCATTGTGCTCACAGGTCATCATAAATACATATTTGTATATTTATGTTGCGGAAAATGCTGCATCTGCGGCTTATAAGGCATCGAAATAACAATAAAATTTGAAAAATGAATGGTGTAAGGACTTGCGTGGGAGCGCATAGGAAATTAGTTATGAACGATATTGTTATGTATTTTTTTTATTAAATACAAGCACCTAAAATATTAGAAATACGAGTTTTTGAAAAAATATTTTTGGCATAGATTTCTCTGACAGTCTTAGCAACATTAAAAAAGAAAATTTTCGACGAATGGGTTTACGCGCTAATTTTTAATTAAACAAAGCAAAATCGTTTCAAGATAAATCAAAGTACTTGACTGGGAGTTGCTACCCCACCCGACATATTCACCAGACTTCCCCTTCCGATTACGATTTCTTTTCATTGATGGAACACGCATTGGCTGAGCAGCACTTCGATTCCTACGCAGAAGTCGAAAATTGGGTGTCTGATTGGTTGGGTTCAAAAGACGAATATTTCTTATGGGCTTGATATACACAAATTGCCAGAAAGCTGGTCAAAATGTGTAAAAAGTAGTCAATACTTTGCATAATTTTGATTTTATGTATGTACTTCCCCCCGTTAAATTAGTATTTTATTGTCAAAAAAAACGCTTATTTCATACCGGTACAGCAGTATTTTTAAAAAGGAATTACTGTTATTTTTAATTATTTATTTTTTATAACTTTTTATGTTTTTTGAAAATATATTTTTTTTAATTTTTTTTTTTTAATATTTTAATTAGTTTTAACAATTTTTTTGAATTTTTTATATTTCGCATATTTTTTCATTTATTAAATTATTATTTTTTTTTTTTTATTTAAAAAAATATTTTAATTATTATTTTTTATTAACTACATACTTTTATTATTTTTTTGAAAATACTTTTTAATTTTTTTTAATATTTTAATTAGTTTTAAAAATTTTGTTGAATTTTTATATTTTGCATATTTTTTAAAATATAAAATAATATAATTTTTTATTAGTTTTTTGAAAATAAATTTTTTTTATTTTAGTTTTCAAATATCAAATATTTTAATTAGTTTCAAAAATTTTGTGGAATTTTATATTTTGCCCATATTTATTAATTTATTAAATTATTATTTTTTTTATATATATTTTCAACAAAAAAATTACTGTAATTTTTATTTTTTATTAACTGCTTTTATTATTATTTTGAAAATACTTTTTTTTAATTTTTTCAAATACTTTAGTTAGTTTTAAAAATTTTGTCGAATTTGTATATTTTGCCTATTTTTAAAATTTATTTTATATATGTACATATATACCTGTATTTATTTATGTCATAGTTTTTTATTAACTGCTTTTATTTTATATATTTTTTTTCAAATATTTTAATTCTTTTTTAAAATTTTGTTTAATTTTTAATACTTTGCCTATTTTTAAAATTATTTTATATATTTTTTTAAAAATTATTTTATAAAATCCATCCTAAATGTATATTAAAACATTTTTTAACGTGTTCCTTGAAGTAAAATGCTACTGGACGTGTATTCCTCAGAATTTGAAAAACTTTGGAGTTACAAATTTTTAACATTTCAACGCTCAAAAAAAGTAACTTTAAACGTTTGCGTATACCAAGTAAAATATTTTATTGTAAAAATAACTGGCTGGCATAATATTTTTGCAGCTTTTTGAATGTTTTCAAAATTTCTGCCAAAACTTTTTATTTTTGTTTTAATATTTTTTTTTTTATTTTTATTATAACTTATTTTTAAATTTACATTTTTAATTTTTTAACACAATTTTTTATATTTTTTGTTTAGAAATTTTTTTTATTTTTTGTTTAGAAATTTTTTTTATTTTTTTTTTTTTTTAATTTTCCAATGTCGACCAAAATTCAAATGTATTATTTTGGTTTACGAATTTTTTTGTGCCCATTTTAACTTTTTAAAAACTGTTTGTGAAAAATGTGCCTAACAAAATTAAAGAAAAATCGCATTAAGTTTTCAATTTTCAAAAATTTCATCCTGAAAGTAATTCAGTCATCATTCCAACACTTTACTGCCATCCCAAATGGCTTTCGCAGCACATTAATGACGCCACATTGCAAGCGATTGTAAACTTTTCGTTGCCAAACTGAAAATGCAACAAAGTAAACAAAATTGGCGTAAACACATACACACATCAAAACTTGCTGCACATTTGCACACATAGAAAGCATTTGTGCTTGTGTACATTTACTTATATCTCGAAAGCTATAAAACATTCTGCATTAAAGCGAATGACGTCAGTCAGTGTTGCACTTTTAAGCGCAAAGTTGTGTTCATATACTCAAACTTATGTGTGCCTTTGTGGGTGTGTAAGTCTGTGTGTTTGAATGCGAGTAAGCGCTTGCCATGCCAGAGTGTGGGTGTGCGTGCGAGTGGAAAATTATGTTTTGTGTTTTGTATATATAAATATATAGCACAAGCTGCATGTCATAAATAAATTCAGTTATGTGGATAACGTATAATGCAATTCATTTTTAGCTTACGTAGATAAATAATAATTGAAATTTATGAAAGATTATAAAATTGTAATTGTGTTCAGTTTATGCAGTAAATGGAATAAATTTATTTATGGCATGATTACATTTTTGACCACATTGATTGTAATCTATAGATATTTGATGCTGTAAGTAAAAGAAAGGTGCTCAATTAAGCAAATATTTAAATACTAATATTCAAAGCTAGATAGTTTCATTTGCATTGATTGTTTTAGAAGTCTAAAAAACATGTGGCAATACAACATTAAATTTTTAATATCAATTTAATCAAAAATAAAAAAAAATACCTTTAGGGAAATTTTTCTTTTTCTCACAAAAATGCAAACAAAAACATCTGTCAGCACAACATTAAATTTTTAATATCAATTTAATCAAAAATAAAAAAAATACCTTTAGGGAAATTTTTTTTTTCTCGCAAAAATGCAAATGAAAACATCTGTCAGCACAACATTAAATTTTTAATATTAACTTACTCAAAAATAAAAAAAAATCCTTTAGGGAAATTTTGGTTTTTCACGTAAAGATACAAATAAAAACATCTGTTAATACAACATTAAGATTTTAAACTCAATTTACTTAAAAATAATAAAATACCTTTAGGGAATTTTTTCTTTTCTCAAAAAAATAGTTTCTTTGATTCGATTACGCTTTAAATTATTTATTGCAGCTTAATAACATAAAATCCCTAAAAATTCCCCTGGAGTAATTCTTTATTTTTCCAGAAAAAATAAACCCTTCGACTCTAGCATGCTTTTAATTTGTCCAACAATAAAAATAAAACTAAGAACCAAAATTTCTCTTTTCACATCTCACAGGTTTTCACTTCTACGGCATTTTTTATTGCTACGCAAGTCTGTAACTGCGATTTTGTTTTCACAAATATGCTTACTTTGAATCAGTACTACTTTGATTAGGTGAAATACTTCACTGTCATGTACATAATTTTATTTTTGGGAAATTTATTTTTCTGCTTCAAAAATCAAACGAGTTAATAAACACCAAGGTAGTATTTATAGTCAATTAAAATCCTTAGAAATGTCCGTTATGGGAAATTTCTTCGTTTTTCCACTTACTAAATTTTTTTATATGTAAAAATTATTTTTTTTTTACTTTAAAAATCAAAAGAGTAGAAAATATTTGGCTAATATACGACGATAATAAAAAAATCCTGAAAATATCCCTTCTGTGAAATTTCTATTAAAACCAACTAAGAAAGTAATCATGATGGTAATTTTTTCTTTTCAAGTTTGTCCAAATAGTGAAGTGTGGCTGTTAGAATAAATATCTCTTCGGTTTGCTAAATATTTACCGACATGATTCAACTTAGTTTTTAATCTATTTTTTTGCGGACCCGCATGCCACTCATTAAATACGGCACATATTCCTTTACTGAAATCTATTTCATAAGTTTATGAGCATAGATATTTTCTCTTTCAACATCTATGTATGTATGTGCTTTATACAAGTTGTCTATATTTACCAAATTTAATGCCGAATTCTCAACAAATATGCAAATAAAAACGCAAAATACTTGAAAAGGCATTCTACCACTTCACAACACATCTCATATGTAAACGTATCCTTTCTGCTGTATAACTATTTCGTTTCATTTTTGTTTACATAGCCTTGTTTAGCATTGTCCGAAATAACCCTTTTCGCACTTTTTTTTAACCTTTCGTCCTTTGCTAACATCCAAGCGCTTTGAGAATTAGTTGAAGTGGCTAAATGGAAGATAGACAAGTCGAGTACTTGATACCTTTTTTGGCATACTTCTATTATTATTTCTTTGAACTAAATTTGATCCCTTAAAACTTGAAATTCACTCAATTCAAATGAAAATTTATCCAAATTTCTTTATTTACCTTAATTTCTGAGTAGTTTTGTTTGAGAGAACAATTATAACTGCAGAACTAAAGCAACTCGTGCATAAAAATATACGTGAATTTTTTTGGATTTTTGATTTCAAGTTGCAATAAATTAGTATTAAATTAAATAAAACTAGAAATGTTGTGGCAGTTATACAAGTTAGTAAGCGCAATGCTGAAGTTCTTTTAAATATGTTGGATATAAAGAAAAGTGACTGAAATATGATATCCAAAAAGTAACGAATGTTGGTTTAGTCTAAAAAAGTTGATAAACTTGAAATTCACTGTTGTGGCAATATTTATTGTATTTTATTCGAAAAATTTTCCACTTTCCGAAAATAAAAAAAAAATATCCCTCAAAATTTCCCATTTGGTTAATTTAATATAAGTAACATTTTCTACTTGTGCATGAACATATAAGGAATTTATTAACTTGAAAAGAAGGATAATTCATATGCGGAAATTAAAAAAAAAATATCCTTCAAAATTTCCCTTTGGGGGTAATTTTATATAACCAAAATTTTCTACTTGTGAATTGAAAAATTAGAAATTTATTAACCTGAAAAGAAAAAAAAAATCCTATACGGAAATAAAAAATATTCCTCAAAATTTCTCTTTTTGGTAATTTTGTATAAATAAAATTTTCTACTTGTGCTTGAAAATATAAGGAATTTATTAACTTGAAAAGAAGGATAATTCATATGCGGAAATTAAAAAAAAAATATCCTTCATAATTTCCCATTGGGGTAATTTTATATAACTAAAATTTTCTACTTGTGAATTGAAAAATTAGAAATTTATTAACTTGAAAAGAAGGATAATTCATATGCGGAAATTAAAAATATTCCTCAAAATTTCTCTTTTTGTTAATTTTGTATAATTAAAATTTTCTCTTGTGCATCAAAATAAAAATAATTTATTAACTTGAAAAGAAGGATAATTCATATGCGGAAATTAAAAAAAAATATCCTTCAAAATTTCCCATTTGGGTAATTTTATATAACTAAAATTTTCTACTTGTGCATCAAAATAAAAATTATTTATTACCTTGAAAAGAAAAAAATTCATATACGGAAATAAAAAAAAATATCCCTCAAAATGTCTCTTTTGTGTAATTTTGTATAAGTATATATGTATATAATAAAAATATCCCTTAAAATGTTCCATTAGGTTAATTTTTTATTTAAGCAAGGATTGTGTAATTTGTTACTCTCATGAAAAAGTAGAAGTATAATATACAATATATCATTTCCCACTTGGGTAATTTTATCTTTAAGCAAACAGACAGCTTAGAACTAAGTAGAGAAAAAATAAGGTTTTGTTCAGTTTTCAAATTAAAGAATAATTTCCTACTCATATGTAAGCTCCTTCGAGTGTTTGCATCCGTTGAAATACAGCAAATATCTCTACGTAATTAGTTCATCATACGCCACGTTGCACCGTACTTGCGTTTACAGGAAATATGCTAAATAAATTAAAGATTTTATGCTAAAAGCTGGTTAGCAATTATAATAAACAATATTCCAGCAGTGAAAGTGCATTTCTGATTTCATTAAATCAATATTAAATTCAAAAGCAACTGAAATTTCTTGCGCTAAATATATGCAGCTGGTCTGACGTGAAATGCCATGGTAGAGCAAAATCATTTCTTATGCACTTTGAATTTTTCACCGCATACCAATGCTGCTTGCGAAATGGAAAATTTAAAAATCTAATCGCGAAAACCCCCCAAAAATTGCTGACAACCTCATTTCGACGAGAAGAGAGCGAAGAAACTGAACTGAAAAAAATAAAAAAATAAAAATTCGAGCAAATATTTACTATGCGGTCTCGAGTACAGCGAACGGATTAAAGCGAACAAGAAAGGGGTGTACAGTGTGCTCCATAAATAGAGAAGCAGCAATAAAAAGTTAAAATAAAATTGGAATAAGAAATGGGGTTTATATGTACATATGTATGCATGTACTTATGCACCAACGCACACAAACGAGATTGGATGGTAAGCAAGCATGCTGCTGCGTTGTGCGGCGGTGTTTGGCGAAACGTTAGGGGCACAATCAAGTAAGCAGTCAAGCATTTTCGTATGCAATGGCTTATGCAGCTGTAGCAAAGTACAGACAGCACATGGTGGAAGCCATGGCAAACACTGATGTCAGGGGAATTGCACAGATGTAAATAAGTAAAATCATATAGCAAATGAGAGATTAATGTTGCTGATATTTTTATGTCTCTTTTTTTATTTAAGGGATTTGAAAGGTAGTAGGAAAACAATTTTAAACCAGGTAATAGCTAGAAGGAAACGAAAAAGACAGAATAGCATAAATGCAGTTAGTAAAGGCTAAAGGCTTGTGTAATGACATGACCGCACTTTACAAACTTAAAATAAACGAATTAGGCTACTTGAAGACACTATAATTAATTTGTAAAATTTTCCCGAAAATTTCCCGTTTAGGTTATTTAGTTCTGCTTTAATTTTTGAGCTTTAGCAACTTAAACTGCCTGAGTTTTGAATTTTTAGTGGACTTAATTTTCAAAAACTTCCCTTAGATCCCTTAGGGGATATTTAGTAATTTTTTCAGTTTTGTGCTTTAGCAACTAAAAATGCCTAAGTTTTGAATTTTTAGTGGACTGCAATTAGTTTCCAAAAATTTCCCATAGATCCCTTAGGGGATATTTAGTTATTTTTTCAGTTTTGTGCTTTAGCAACTTAACATGCTTGAAATTTGAATTTTTAGTGGACTGCGCTTAATTTTCGAAAATTTCCCTTAGATCCCTTGGGGGATATTTAGTTATTTTTTCAGTTTTGTGCTTTAGCAACTTAAAATGCTTGAAATTTGAATTTTTAGTGGACTGCGCTTAATTTTCGAAAATTTCCCTTATGGGATATTTCTTTTTTTTTTTTTTTTTAATTCGAAACTTCACTACTTTTGTACTCGTTTTCAAGCATAGAATTTTTGCAAAAAATTATTTTCTTCGAAATTCCAATTTTTTCATTAAATGCTTAAGTGTCAAAGTTTCTTCATTGTGTTTTTAGTAATAAACTACATATTTTGTATGCGGAAAGCTCTTACGCAGCATTTAATTTTTCTCAGCTTTCCAAAAATATTTCATATTTCTGCTGCTTAAATTCTTGTAGAACATATGTATACAAATTTTGCTATGATTACTTTTCGTAAAATATGCATTTTGTTTAAAGCTCCATTTAGACTTTTGAGCTAATATTTTTCGTACTATATTTATTTGTAAATATGCTTGCTGCTAGCATATTTAACGTGTATACACCATGTCATGCATTTGATTTATTGCTCAAAAATTTATAGGCCTATTATATAGGGTGTTCCAACAAGATTTTAGCAAAACTACTATTTTGTTGCTATGAAATTGAATTTTAAATATAAATTAAATTCTCTTGGCTTTGAGAACAATTTCTGTTTGAATTTTTGATATTTTTTGGAATAGCTAAAATTTTATAAAACATCTAAACAAACTTTAAAGCACCTTGTATTGTTTACTTGTGCAAATATAAATCCAAAATAAATACGATACAAATATCAAATATCATTTGTATAGTAAAATGATGAATGATGCTAATACCAGCAACACAAATAAGCAACTAATAATAATCAGCAAAGATGTATATCCATACAAATATGCATATACAATTTGCACAATAAAATAAATACTTTACTCCTTACTCATTGTACAAACATACATATAAGATGAAGGACCGTAAAATATTTTCACTCAAAATGAAGACAGCTACAAATACACATCTGTCTGCACATACATATTTATGGATGTCGATAAATATATACATATATGTATGTATATGTATGTATGTATGTACACATTATCAAAGCTTTAGAGGGTTGCTTGCAATAATTTTTCCATATAAATGTGTTTTATTCGACACTAATAAAATTGTCATCATATTTCTGTCATGAATTCATGACTGAAGGGTTAAATTTGAAAAATTATTTAAAAATACCAGTAACTCTTTTAAGGGATTATGAGGTTTTTTTCAGGTTTATAACAGTTTTCTATAAGAATAAAATAATAAACTTGGTCATAATTGAAAAAAGTCTAATTCCTTTATAGTAAGATGTTGATTGTATTAGCGATTGCTTTAAACCTCTTTAAATTTGCATGATAACCAGCGTTTTCTATTATAAAAAAATTTTCTTAAAATTTCCCTAACGAGGTAATTTTTTTAAATAGGTTTTTCTTACCAGTCAAAGGCATTTTGCGTGGTACTTGAACTTTTTAATGCATCGTTTCACAATTCTACTGAATTAAAAAAAGTTAAATGCTTTCATAGAAATCATCAAAGAAATTTTCCTTAAATTACATTTTAATATTTACTTTCTAATGTTTATAAACCAAATTATTTCAGCAATATTAGTTTATGTCTTATAGAATATAATTTTGGTATGTAGTATGTACATATGTAAATTCATTTATTTTTGTTTAAAACGAATAACCCTTGTCCTAAATTTTCTTAAAACCAGTTTAATTGTATACATTGGCTTAGTAATTAATCAAGCTTGTATAATTTATGCGTTTAAAAAATTTCCCTTAAAAATACCCTCTGGGAAATTTTTTGGTTTTTGAAGGAAACATTTCCCACAATACATAATGAGCGTGTAATTGAAAAAAAACTTATGTATGTTTACTCAGTTTGCTACAATTAACGTTTTTTTATTGCTTAGATAGCACGCATGCATATGTATACATACATAGTATGTACATATGTATATTAATATCTACATACATATCTACTCCTAAAACTTACTACATACATATATTTAAAGTCATTTTCACGCACAAAGCATATCACAAAAATCGCTATAATTCACTGTAAATAATCGCTCACGTTTTCCCGCATGTCTTTTCATGCTTGCCGGCACGCCATACTTTCGGCTTAACACCCATTCTTCTAGTGGGTACGTGGTCACATATGTATGTACATATGTATATGACCAACGTACGTAATAAATTAACTGGCTTATATATGAGACTTCCTGCATGAGCCATCAAATTGTGCACACACATACACACACATACACATTTTCCTTTATAAATGGATATTTAGCAGCATTGGTGTCCGTGTATTGGCTTGATGCTCCTAAAAGCATACTTCATGCACACTTTGGCCTCAACCGCTTTTATCCTTGTACAAACAGCAACAACCAGTTGGTCAACGGCAAGCCACCAGTGCTGGTCACGTACACACACTACCATTGTTTTGCCAGCATTCGCACGCATACATGCAGCGCAGCCAATGTATTTGTAACACAGTTGCATAGTTACACAATTGCTTTTCATCATTTGATTTTATGCGTACATTTTTTTCATGTATTTTCGCTTTTGTTGTTGTCGTAGCCTAGTGTAGCTGTACTGGTGGACTGGCAGTGTGTTACCAACTCTCGGCTCTGACATGTCACTGAAGTGTCATTACAACATTACGCTAATTTATCTTGTTAAGCAGCCGTAGGATATGTGAGAGGTCTGTCTACTGTTCTATGTTTGTATTTGTGTGCATGTGCGTGTGCGTGTGTCATAAAGGGCTTAGTTGTCAGTTGTAGATCTCTGTTCACACACACACACAGCCAATGCCAAACTATAAGTCTTGCGTTAGCTTTTGTTCGCCGCTGCCTCTGCGCTGAGTCCCCTTGCACCCGAAGGCTTACTCACTTACTCAATAAAAATGTTTTCACTTTTTCGTAATCAAAGTAAAGTGCTGATGAAATTTTAGTTAATTGAAAATGTGTAGCTCTGCATGGCACGCAGTGTCGTTTGAGTCAATTTTCTGATTGATGGTCATCGAACCATAGCCTTCGGCTGCTTTGCAGCACGACAGCCATTCAAGCATTTCTGGAAACCAGTTGAGAGGCAAAGGTTTCTGTGAAATTGAAAAATTTATCAATTAGAAAAGTAAATGTTTTCCCGATTTTAATTAACGTGACATTATAGTGCTCTTATTAGAGATGCATCTTATTTCTCTTTGCATGAATTGCATATTACGTATACGCCATGTACTGCTCAAAATGCGCAAGCTTTTAAGAGCAAGGTTAGTGAATACATATTTGCGGATTTTTAACCCACATACACTTATCAATACATACAAAACTTTTCAGACACAATTTTTCTTTAATTTCGTCTTCTTCTGCTCTCTTCCCACACTCGCTTCTACTGTCTTATAGCACTTTCGTCCTGGATGAATTTTAAAAGCCATCAAAAATATTAAATTAAGTTAAACATAAAGTGCATAAAAATACTCTATAAGCTTGTATATACATAGTATATACAAATATATGTACAAAAACAACAACGGCAACACATGTACACCCATAATCCGCTCAATTAAGACAGCAAAGGCACTAAATTATTACAAAATTAAATTTCCTTACACTGAATGCATAAGCTGTCAAGTGTGTGTGTGTGTGTGTGTGTGCTGGCAAGCAGGAAGGCACATTATTGAGCGATTACAAAATGTATACAATGCATAACATAAGCATATGTATGTACATACATATGTATGTATATATAGCATCTACAGACACATATTTACGTGCGTAAACATTCATAAACTTTTCTGCACAACGCCCCATAAAAGTTTAATTTATAAAGCTTTAAATAATCTTTTATTATAAATAAGCACTTCTATTCAGCTAGTTTTATGAAGACTTGTAAATAAGAAAATATTTCTTAACTTTCCTTTATTGGAAAATACATTTTATGCACCTAAACTTGCTTAATTTGTATCAAAAACCTTCAAATAAAAATTTCCCTAAAAATATCCCTTTGAGTAAGTTTTAGTTTTTGTGGTTTTTCATGCATAATAGGCACATAGAAATCATACTGACCTGAAACGGTCACATAAAAAATGTCCCTAAAATTAATCTTTAGGAGAAATTTTGCTCTTGCACATTTTTAACGTATTAAAATACATTTTTAGGTTATCCTGAGAGTACTATGTGGATTTGCTTATGAATAGTTTAGTTTTCGACTCACACAGTGCAATTTAATTTTTCTATCGAAAATAAATATGTATACGATGTATCGATTTTTAATTATTCGAAATAATTATCACTTTTGTTTTTTGAAAATTTAAGACTTAAGATTATTGATTTCAAAATTTCCTCAAGATCTTTTTAAAAAATTTTATTTTATCGCTGTATGATGAAATTTACCACAGTTCTTTGTAGCTCCATTATTTTTCAAGATATTTAGGAATATTTATTGAGTTTTTGCCATTATACATATGTATGTACATATATTGAAAAGCAAAAAATATGACACTTTCTCAAATTAATGCAAAATTTTCAAGTTATCTTTAACATTGTATACTTAATATTTAAATAACTACATCTTTTTCTTCTTTAATAGCGTAGACACAGCTTACGCAGTTATAACTACATCACTGTTGCTAAAAAAACATTAATTTATATGTGTTTTAAAAATGTCCCTTACGGGGTAATTTTAAATAATGTTCTCTTAAACCTTGATTAAATGTTAAACATACAAATTCAATGCAAAAATAAGGTTTGAAAAATTTCCCTTTTTGGGTAATTTTCTAAAATTACTTTTCTACCCTTTAAATTCTATATTTGTTGTATTTTTACTTTTACAATTTTCACTTCATTATATTTATACTGATTATATACTTGTATGTATGTATTTACATAATCCCATACGCTTTTGTTTCTTAATTCCATTGAAATGCATTTACTGCAGATGCTCCACCGAGCATATGAGTGATTTACTATTACTAATCATCGTTTAATTGCATGTTATTATTAGCCTCAAGATAGTTTTATTGTTTTAAGACACGTATTGCGCGTTATTGGTTTTGTTGTTTTTGCATTCATTCATTTGAATTTCACAAATGACGGCAACCATGCGCCAATAAGTAGGCTTGTTAGGACGAAAATACCACGTACCACAATAGCGATTGCTGGTTGCCCTCAATGTGGCTTGACTGCCAGATACACAAAAGACTACATGAACTTCGTATGAATGTTCGATTGAATTTTAGCGAAATGCATATGTGGATGTGCACATGTTTGTGCTGTGTTCAAGGCATGCAATTTTAATTGTAAACTCACAATGGCATGCAAATTCTCTGGTGCGGCAGCAACTGAAATCAGAATAGCTAATTAACCTGCGAGGTTTTCATAAAATTTGAAGTTGACGCTGCACAAGTATGCTCAAAGACAAGGTCTCCCACATGAACTTAACCAAGCGACCAACCAGAAATGGTTTCGCTAATTAATTTTGTTTTAATTTGCACTTAGTATTTTTAAAAAAGTTTAAAATTTCCTTAGAAAGATTTTGTTTCAACCTCTTTTTATCTTTTAGAAAAATTTGATAAGCTAAACGGCTAAAAATAATAAAAATGGCTACTTTTTAAAATAGTTTTTATCAAGCGTATTCGAAATTTATTCATAATTTAACCAAATTGAAAAATATTCCTTCAGTAAAAATGCAAGTATTTGTTAGAAACATCCAATTTTTGTGTTAGTATGAGTATTTACTTAAAATTTTGTAGAATTCCATGAATATTTTGAAATTTCCCATATGGGATTTTTTTTACTCTTCTTACACAAAGCGTTCTAAAAAGCAAAAAACAATATTTGTAGTTAAAATATGTAATAGTTTAGTTGGTTTCAAAAAATTTCCCTAAAGGGTAATTTTCTATTTCACAAAATTTCTTCATAGAACATTAATTTGCAATTTATAACCCACAAAAAATATTGAAAATTTGATGTTTTAGTTAAAAATCCCGTTGTTATTTTGCTTAAATAGTTTAAAATTTTTTACATTTGTTTCTTCGAAAGCTACTATAAATTATACCTTTCAACTTCTAATTAAGCATTCAAGTAATGCCGTAAAAAATCTCTCTTCATTAAGTGACTTAACTACAAAAGTTAGATCATTGTAGGGAGCCACTCAAGTTCCTTAATTTATTATTTACTTTTAGTTTGAATGTAAAACCAGCTCAACAATTTCCCGCGGGTCAACAAACTGAAGTTAAAAAAACTAATTAGAAAGGGAATAAGTAGATAACTCAATGCCGAGCTGAACAAAGAGCTCAAGCTAAACTTTAGCAAACTTGGCGTCAAGTGGCTTCTGGCAGTTGGCATAGTGGTGGCCGCCGAATGCAAATGAAAAGGAAGTTTTCCAGCAGCGCGGCTGCCAAATTGTGCTCCGCCAAAGTAGAACGCGCTGATAATGTTTTCCTTTTGTTTCAGTTCAACGCCGCTGTGGCATGACATTTGCCACGTCTCACTTACCGAACTTTACGGTGATTTGTTGTTATTGCCTGGCACAAAAGTAAAATGCTTCGGTTAGGCAAACTTTGTGAGTGTATCTTTAACGCTTTGATGTCTGCTGTTTGTTCGAAAATTTGAAATTATTTTCGCATTCGTAATTAATTTAAGTGTTTACGCTTGCAACGCACGTAACCGGGCATTGATGATGAGTTAATGAAAGGTATTCGCCATTCAGAAAGTATATGGCTGGGGGTATTAACAAAATATTAACTACTTTGGTGATAATTGCAATTTATTTATGTATATATTATATATAATTGAACATGAAAGGAGACTTTGTTTTACTGTAGGCAGATTGCAGGTGGAACCTACTACATACATAGGCTTCATATTTTGTTTAATACTAATGGAAATGTCTTAAAGGTAAATGATTTATCGAAACAGAAATGAAATATTTATTTTACATTTCATTTCTAAGTGGTCGAACGAGTACGATATACAAAATAAAATTACCTCCCGGCTCTTAGTAAGCTTTGGACTACCAGTAGTATGAAAAACTATCTGTACAGATGTAGTTAGCTCTGTTTGTTTGTTTCTACTAGTGTTTAAAAGCACTTGTTGTCAAATATTTGTAATTAATCTCCATTAAATAACCAAAGCTTAGACCCCGGGATATGGACAATAAACTAAAATTACAAGAAATATACAGGCAAATATAAAGAACACCTCTGTTGTAAATATTATTATGTAACAAATAATTTTGGTTTAATAAAAAGAAAAAACTCCTCATATTCTTGCTTAAATTCCCCCAAAAATATTTTTTATCAAAGCTGTAAAGTTCACAAAACATGCCTCACTTAATTTAAACCTAAAAAAAAAACAGAAAAGACAATTACTTACACTTTTTCTAAAGAAACTAAAATTTCCTTTAAAGGTAATTTTTTGCTAACTATTAAAATTGACAAAACATGCTAAAAGCCTCAATTTAAGCCTTAAAAAAAAACAGAAATCGCAATTATTTGCACTTTTTCTAAAGGAACGAAAATTTCCCTTAAAGGAAATTTTTTGCAAACTAATAAAATTGGCAAAACATGCTAAAGTGAGCCTAAGAAATATAAATCGCAATTATTCGCACTTTTTCTAAAGAAACAAAAATTTCCCTTAAAGGTAATTTTTTGCTAACTATTAAAATTGGCACCTGGGGTTTAAAAAAACTATATTTATGCTAATACCATACTTAAACTTCTCAACAAAAGCCCTATATCGTGATTAAAGTAATATTACTTGATATAAAAAATCAATTCAGAAGCAAAATTTAACAAAATATAAAATTTCTTCTTAGTAAATGATCGTTTTAGCAGACAGTAATTGAAACTACTGAACAAAAAGAAAAAAAAGCTGTTGGTAGACATTTTAACCAAAATCTACAAAAATTCTTTTAATATATAATTTCCATTAACGGATATTCAAAAAGTGTTCTGTTTTTTTTAATAGGCTTTTAAAACTTACAATAATTGAGGTTATTTTCGAAAAAAATAAAATATCCCTCAAAAGGGAAATTTTGGAAATTTCAATAACTTTTGCTTGCTTCGCAAAAGTTATGAATAATTTCCACGAAATTAATCAAAAATGCTTAATGCAACGTATTAGGAAATTAATTTTTATTCCTAAATGTTAGGCATTCTGGATTCGCTTTTAAAACTTTATAAATATCGAGAATATTTTCAAAAAACGAAAATATCCCTGAAAAGAGAAATTTTTAAATTTCAATATTTTTTGCTTGGTTCACAAAAGTTTTGATTAATATCCATTGAATTATGTAAAAATGCTCCAAAAATCAATGCAACGTTTAAGAAATGCACTTTTATTATTAAATGTTATGCATTCTGCATTCTGCTTTTAAAACTATATAAATATCGAGATTATTTTCGAAAAACGAAAATATCCCTCAAAAGGAAAATTTTTAAATTTCAATATTTTTTGGTTGGTTCACAAAAGTTTTCTCCATTGACTTGTGTCAAAATGCTCCAAAAATCATTTACACGTATTAGGAAAATATTTTTTATTCTTAAATACGGCTCAAGTGACTTATTTTTTACACATCCCATTATATCGTCATTTCAAACTCACAATCGTTTAGTTTTTTAATATCCATACTAACATGGATATGCTAGTAATAGCTATCTCGTATAATGGTGGCCATCATTTTTCACAGCCTTTAAGCTTAATGTTCGTGAGAATTGAATTTGAATTGCGGTTATACTTAGCTATGGGCGCCATGCTTACAACTTATATTCGCTGCCACATATTGCTGCATATGCACACATACTATATATACTTACCTATGCGTGCGAGTGTTAGTAAAGTTAGGCAGATGAAAGGATCGACAAGTGTCGAGCGTCGCAATAGGCGCGCACTTGCGTTGCACGAGGAAAAGGCAGTGTTTGCGAAGCCTGTAAGGAAAATAAAAGGCACTTAATTAGATTGCGGCGCAGCCATGGTGATGAGTTGCTGCGTTGCTTGTTAAACAACTGTTGGTGGTGAGATATGACAAACAGGCTGAAGATGTGCTGACTAGGCAGCAAATGCGGATGGTAGCGCGGAAAAAGAGTGAACGGCATGGCAAAATCGAAAATAAATGCGAAGTGACTGCATGGGAGGTAATGAAGGGGCTGGTTGATGTGCTAACATCTTCCGCTGTGTGTGTGTGTGTGCGGCTGACTTCAATGACTGACTTGTCGCGTCATAATACCGCAATATATCATATGCATGCATGAACAAAACCAACAACAACAAATAGGCTGTATTACAGCACACCAACGCGCGAAACATGACAATAACACGACAACATCATCGATGCGACATGACACTAACGCGCATTGACACATAAACTGACTGCAACCTGCATACACTTAGGCGAGTATTAGTGGCGTAGACTAGCTGCTGTGGCAAAATCCCGCATTTGTATGTGTACATAAATATATATGTATATATGGCTGCATCAAAATTCAATTGCATCTCATTGCTTGTATGCTCGTGGCGGCAAGGACACTAGTAGGCGCAATACATTACAATTCAGCATAAAATCGTTCGGGAACACTTTGTGTGCTGATACAGGCAATATTGTGAGTGTGATGAAGTAACATGAGGCTGGTCGATGTGTGAATGCGCAAATAGTTGTGCGGTTGCTTATTTTATGCTTAAGTATGTAAGCATGTGTGACGTAGTGTCTTATTTCGCTGCTGTAAAGCAATTGATAATGTATTTCAGAAGAAAACCGGAGTATTGAGCATAAGTAAAGCTTCACATTGATGCTTCTTGCAAGTTGTAGTGATATTTATAGTTGCTTCTGATTTTTTTTCGTATTTTTCTCTAAGTACTATACTTTTGTTAATAAAACTCTGAAAAAATATCAAAGGTTTGCCACGAAGTTTGTAACACCCAGAAGGAAATGTGGGCCTCATATATATAAAATATATATGTATATATAAAGCTGAGTCGTTGTATCCATGTCCGTCTGTCCGCTTGTCTGTAGCAATCTAAAATTTTGCACACGTACGTTTCTCGCCAAGTAGCTTCTCATTTGTCGGAACTATGGAAATTTTTTTCATTTGTCGAGCTATCTTCACGAAACATCTCATGGATCATTATTTAGGGCCATGATGCAATCTCCGAATAAATTATTCAGATCGGACCTCTATAGCATATAGCTGCCATACAAACTGAGTGATCGGAATCAAGTGCTTGTATGGACATTTTTTTCATTTGTCGAGGTATCTTCACGAAACATCTCATGGATTATTATTTAGGGCCATGATGCAATCTCGGAAAAATTTGTTCAGATTGGATTACTATAGCATATATTTGATTAATTTTTTTAATATGAATGCTACTGTAGATTTTTTCTTATTTCTTTTGTTTTTCGAGTCCGTTATAATTTTTACTTTTATTTTTTATTTGTATATATTTTTATTTTATTTGTATACAGATACTTAATATTTTTTTTTTATTTATATTTTTTTATTTATTTTTTTGTTTATAATTTTTATTTATTTTTTTATTTTATTGTTTTAAATTTATTGTATTTTAACTTATATATATAATTTTTTAATTTTATTTTTTTTGTATTTATTTTTTAATTATAACCTATTTATGCGTACATTTTTTTAAAATAATTTTTTGTTACCGTTATACACATTACGTTTTTATTTTGGTTATTGAAAAATAATAATTGTAATGTAGAGTTTTTAAATTTATTTTACTGATTTTACGTATTTTATAGTATTTAAAATTTTTTTTGAACGACTTTTTTTATTTTTTTATATTTTTTTTGTTTATAATTTTTTTTATTTTTTTGTTTATAATTTTTTTTTTATTTTTTTGTTTATATTTTTTTTTTTATTTTTTTGTTTATAATTTTTTTTATTTTTTGTTTATAATTTTTTTATTTTTTTTTGTTTATAATTCTTTTATTTTTATTTTTTTGTTTATAATTTTTTTTATTTATTTGTTTATATTTTTTTTTATTTATTTGTTGCCGTTATACACTAATTCTTTTATTTTTGTTTTTGAAAAATATTAATTCTTATGTAGAGTTTATTAAATTTATTTACTGCTTTTTATAGTTAAAAAAAAAGTTTGAAAAAAATATTTATTTTATTTTTCTATTTAAGTTTTTGTTATATAATTTTTTACTTGTTTTAAAGTTATTTCTGATTTTTATAATTTAATTTATTATTTTATTTTACTTTGAGTTTTTATTTAAATATCTTTTTTTCATTTATTTTTTCTCATTATTTCATTATTGTCATTTAATAAATACTAAAATATATTTTTTTAATTTTACATAATTGTTTTTTTTAGTTTTACTTTTTTTTTAATTTTAATTGTTTTTTTAGTTTTACTTTTTTTAATTTTAATTGTTTTCTTAGTTTTACTTTTTTGTTTTAATTTTACTTTCCTTAAAATTTTTTTTAATAATTTTTTAATTTTGGGTTTTTTATTGTTTTTTATTCTTCTCTATGTAAAGTTTTATATTTAAATTTGTATTGTATCACTTTTGTTTCTTTATGTAAAGACAAACATTTTTTTCTCGTAAATAAGGAGAGGAAGCCTTTTATTCAAATTCAAATGATTTTGTATTATTTTTTTTTTATACTCACAAATTCTTAAAGAAATTTTACAAAATATTAAAGTTTCAATAAAAGCCTTGCTACCTACCTCATTATTTCCATACAATATGTTTTTTAAATAAAATTCATCCTTTTGTTTCATGCATTTATGCATATGTATGTATATAGAAACTGCGCCTGTGGATATGCTATAATTTGAAATTAAAATTGATTGAACTTGTTTAACATAAACGTAACAACCCGGTGGGCGTTTTTATGTAAACGCCATTAACATTTCAACTTATTGAAATCATAATATTTTATAGCGCTTGTAATTATTATTGGGCGTAACACAAAAATATCACTCATACGCAGTGTTGGTCAGAAGTCTGTGTTTAATAAGGCTGCATATATGTATGTATGTGCATTTTTTTGCACATTAATACATACTGTGTAATTATTATGCACATTACATGTACACATATATAAATGTCAACAATATACATATGTACATATGTATGTATTTGTTTATGTATGTCTGTATATGTATATATTGACATTGTACGCAACCTTATATTGTTTTCTACAACTGAATTGATTTCGCTGGCACTTTCTTTGTGAAAAGTTGAAACACAACAAATCAGCCAAAGATAATAACAACAACAACACCATCGCGTGAACTCTGCTCTGCTGCGCATTAATCGAATTTCGCGTTAATTAATTAAGCGCTTAGTACCCTTGCACCAACACATCAACACACTAATACGCTCATTCACCTGCGAACTTCCTAGCGCTACGTTAATGTAAAATTTACTTGTCCCTTTATGTACATACATATATGCTTGTATACTTGTGCATGTACATGGTTAACTGTTGTGCAGGCGTTTCTTGGTAAAAAATGTATATCCCTTTGTTGGCGAAAATAAATAAACGCGCATTTAATTACTTAAAACAGCATAAATGCGTTGCTTTATTTTGGTCGTTAATCTGCATTTATCTCGCCAATAAACATAATTAAATTTCAAAATAAAAGATTTCACATAAAAGTGAGAGCGTATTTTAAAGTAAATGAATTTGAAATACTCGAAAGCACCATGTAGAAAAATATACATACATATGTACATACATAAATATAAATTTTTACATGTAGAAAAGTTAGAGCTGCCACATTCTTCAAAAAATTGAAGCAAAAAACATTAAAATGAAGAGTACTTTCCTAAGAAAGCTTATGCTTGAGAATGTTTTTAAGCAGTGGTATGACTAAACTATTACAAAATCGCAATTTAACAGAAAAGTCTTGAGAAAACTTATAGCTAGAAGTATTTTCCGAACAGAGCTGCCACCTGTTGGAAATTTGTAAATCAGAAGAATGTACTGTAGTAATGACCCAACACAATAGTTGCATAAAACTGTAGAAACTAAAAAAATTTCGAAATAAAAATAATGTTTTAATAAGGTTGCCACTGATGACTGAAGAAACAAGAAGTTTATAGCTAAAAATGTTTTTCGAACAGAGCTGCCACCTGTTTAAAATTTTTGAATTGGTAGAATGTACAGAGTGAATAAGCTACCACAATACTTGCTTAAAACTAAATAAACTTAAAAAACCTCGGAAAAATAGATTATTTAAAAAATCAAAAAACGATTACTGAGTTAATACATGACTAAGAAATGTGTATACAATAGAAAAGGCTTAAGAAAGTTTATAGCGAAAAGATTTTTTCGAAAATAAGTATACAACAGAAAAAGCTTAAGAAAGCTTCTACTGAAAAGGATTTTTCTAACAGCGCTGCCACCTGTTTGAAGTTGTTAATTCAATGTGCATATGTAACCTAACACAATATTAATACATATGAAGCTGAAAAAGCTTAAGAAAACTTGCGGATAAAAATATAATTTCAGTAGGGCTGCCACTTATTTCATATTAATTCTTACTATTTCAATAAGTTAGGCAAATTATAATATGTACAAAAAACGGAAGGCGTTTTAAGGAAGTTTTTTACAGTTAAAATTTTTTCCGAAAAAGAGTTGCCACCTGTTTTCCTTTTTTATCGAAATAAATTAAATTAAATTAAAATTTAATTATTATAATAATTACAACAAATTTAGTAAATTAAGAAAATTTTGCTTGCCGTGAAAAATTTTAGCAGTGTTGCCCTCTAAAAAAATAAATTTTAACAAATTTATTAATAAAAAATTAATATTACAAAATGGCTATAAAATAAAAGGTCTTGAAGAAACATTGCAGCTCATACCTTAATGGAAAATTATAATGGAATATAATAATAAAAAATCGAAAAATGCTTCTGTTAAAAATGGTTAAAAATCTGTTTTCTCTCACGTCTTTAACCCGAAAATCCCATATAAATACACTTATCAGAAAAGCTGAATACTATACTCGTATATGCGCGAATTTCGCGCATTTGCATTCAATCAACTCAATTGAGATTTTCCCAATAGTCATGTGGCCAAGAAAAATATTTATCCGAAATTTCCAATGCTTTTATTTATCTTTGGCGCCTCTCAATTTCCGGCAGCGCAAACGTTTTTATTGCCTCACGCTGAAGTGCTTAAGTAACAACTATGCATATGCAAATGCTGCCCCATACGGAGCCACACACACACACTCGCTCATGTGTTCGCTCAGTCTGTTTATGTATGCGTGCAATTATTTGAATGACAGTGCAGTTGTGTTGGTTTTTGCATTGGCATCATTTGCAGGTAAATAAATCAATTAACACTTCGCGCAGCTGTGTCTTTAATTTGATACAGGCACACAAATACATATAAAAATATACATATTGTATATAAAAGTACTTTATATACCTGCCTTGCGCCTGCTTTTCTCTCTCCTCTTTTTTTATTGACGAAAATTCCGCATACACGCCGCCCAGTGAGGTGCGATTATGCAAATGAGTTGTAGAAGCAGCAGCTGCTGCACAAGGACAACTGAGAGGATAAGATTTTAAGCTTCAATGAACACTCAGGCGCTGCTATGTGCATTAAATTTTTATACCGCCGCTAATGGTGTGGGACTCTATGTAGCCGACAGTGTGGTCTGCGGCTGTTTGAGGGGGAAATCAACAGCAGGAATGCCGTCAAGTGCGTTTGGGGAATCAGAAATCTGCATTCCAGTGCTAAAATAAAAAATATTAAAATAAATTTTGCGTTGTGAAAGTTTGCAATTTTCTCATTAACTGCTTGATTTTTCAGATTTAAGTTTATTTTTATACCCTTGCAACCAGTTGCTACAGAGTATGATAGTTTTGTTCACCTAACAGTTGTACGTATCCTCTTAAACTAATCGAGATAGATATAGGGTTACATATATATAATTGATCAGGGTAACAAGAGAAGTTTAAGTCCGGTTGACTGTCTGTCCGTCCGTCCGTCCGTGCAAGCTATAACTTGGGTAAAAATTGAGATATTTTGATGAAACAGGTTTCTTAGTACAAGAAAAGTTCGAGTTCGTAGATGGGCGTAAACCGACCACTGCCACGCCCACAAATCCTCTTTAACCGAAAACATATAAAGTGCCACAACTAAGGACTAAATTAAGATGTAAAACTCATATTTAGCACAGGGGATCGCAGTAGCAAGTGGCACCTGTGGGAAAAAAATTAAAAAAAAAGAGGCATGGCGCCGCCTTCTAATAAGTTTAATCTGCATATCTCCCAAACCTCTTAAGCTACAATAACCAAATTCGCTCAGCGCGAATACTGCAAAAACTCGTGCCTATAGTGTGAAAATGGATGAAATCGGATGAAAACCCCGTTCACACCCCATATAACGGTAATGTTCAAAACTACTCAAAGCGCGATAAATCAATAACTAAATACGCC
The DNA here is from genome assembly GCF_016617805.1 of Bactrocera tryoni. Taxonomy (NCBI): domain Eukaryota; kingdom Metazoa; phylum Arthropoda; class Insecta; order Diptera; family Tephritidae; genus Bactrocera; species Bactrocera tryoni. The sequence goes on along the minus strand of NC_052502.1, from coordinate 73,181,085 downwards.
AAAGACATTAAATTTTACCAACGAGATGGTATGAGAGAGCTTTATGAGTGCCGGTGTGAAAATTGGACAATAGGCGTGACACCGCCCACTTTTTTTTGGCGAAATCGCATATCTCGATATCGGACTGACCGATTTTGACAAAATTGGGTATGTTGTGTTTTTTTCATATTTCTATGTCACGTTGTGTAAAATGAGCGAAATCTGATAATAACCACGCCTACTTCTCACATAGCACAACTTTAAATTCCACTTCATTCGTGCAGTTTCCAGTACGCAAATCAAGAAGTAATTATTATAACGGGATAAAACTTTGCACTAAAAATGTCTTTAGTGTGTGCCACCTTATGATCAAAAATTGTTTAAATCCAATAAAAACTGTTGAAGCCCAGCCTCAGGTACCGAATACTTAGCCCTCGGTATCTATTGTTGACTTTTGATCGAAAATCTAATATAAATCTAAAATCTAAATCTAATATAAAGAATTTCGAACTTCGGGGTGACTTTATACCGCAAATATCGGCCAATATGTGAGTTATCGTACTGAAAACAACAGAGCGTGTTTTACTCATAACAGTGTGTCTTTATGTCTTAAATAGATAAATTTGAGCGAGAACTTGGCCTAGCCCCTATATAAGTAATATCAGGATTTTCGAACATCCGGTTGACTTTACTCTATATGATTGGTTTTACACCTTAAAGTATTTCCCCGGCTTTGATTTTTGCAAGTTGCAAGAGTATAAAATGTTCGGTTGCACCCGAACTTAGGCCTTCCTTACCTGTTTGTTTGATAATTTTGTTTTTGGAATTTAATATTTTTTGTAATATTTACTTTTAATATCTTGTATTAACTATTTTTACTCAAATTGTTTTTAACATAAATTTGAAAATAAATAAAAAATTAATTTTGCTAAATTTAAAGTATTAATTAATTATTTAATGATCTGTTTTTTGAATTTTGTAATTTTTTAAAGTTTTTTTTTAATATATTTTTACATTTTTTGGATTGTTTAAATTTATATCTTATTTTTTATTTTTTATATTTTTTTTTAATTTAAATGTTTTTTAATCATTATTTTTATTTTGCTTTATAAAGTACAAAACAAATTTAGTTTTTAATTTTTTTATATGCTCTTCCGATCTTTTTTATATTTTCTTAAATCATTTAATTTAAAACTGTTATTTTTTTTGCTTTTGGTGTTTTAATATATTTTTACATTTTTTGGAATGTTTAAATTTATAACTTTTTTTTGTTATATTTTTTTAATTTAAATTTTTTTTTAAATTTATTTTTGTTATAAAGTACATACATAAAGTACAAAACAAAGTTAGTTTTTAATTTTTTCTATAAATTTTTATAATTTTTTAATATATTTTTAATTTAAAACTGCTTTTTGGTAATAGAATAAAAAATACCTATTAAAAAAATTTATTTTTGAATTTTTTTTTATATATTTTTATTTTTTTATTTTAGAGTTTCGTCTGATTATTTTTATTAATTTTTTTTATATTAATTGTTATTAGCAACGTATTTTTTGTCTAATAATTATCTAGCAATGGCTTTTCTACCTTAAATCAGCAGCTCCATAATTCCACAAAGACGGTCCTTACCCTAAATACACCCTGAAATAGTTCGCAAAATCTTTGAGCACACAATTATCCCTGACATTATCCACTCTACCACAGCCGTTGTATCGTTTACGTTATCCTTGTTTGAGCTTAGCAACAGTAACAGCAGCATGCCGCTACGAATTTCGAAAATTTTCCTATCAACAATCAGCTACACAATTTTCATTACCAAACGTTACCAGCTGTGGATAAAAATCTCGACATCTTCTATTGCTTTTGCAATTTTTGCTTCGGCAAGTATAGAACAACAACAACAAAACCGCACTGCCATTGTCAACTGCTTATCTGCACAAGCCATTACATTACGATCTGCAGTGTTGTTCGGCCAAACCGCATGCATGTTTTCGTCGCCGTGTGTGTGTGTGTTGTTTGGGCGTATGTGAGCGTGAGTGTGAGTGTGTTTGTGCTTGAGCATGCATTTTTATGTATGCGTGTGTCTCAAATGTCTTACGACTTCCACATTTAGTTATTCCAAGTTTGCTAGTTGAATTTGGCAGTTGTTGTTTTCGTTGTTGTTGTTTTGATTTTGCTTCTATTCATTTCATTTGATGGCCTAACTTACGAAATGTAGACATCAACACGCAAACTCTCACACTCACACTCCGCATTTTATCATTCATTTTTTACCCGTCCTTCTCTCACCCTCTCTCGCCCTCACTCCAACTCTTGCTTGGCCGCTAGACTCCAACTTGTATTTCTCGCCTGGTTGCTATGCCTCCCTACCTCAAGCTGACCCATTCTTCTATTTATTTGTTTGTATGTATGTGTGTGCGAATATGTTTGTATGCGTGTATGTGTTTGTTTTTTTGCTTGCATGTGTATGTGTGTCGTACGCTGTGAATGTACGTCTATGCGCCTTTTCAACGACTAACACATTTATGCTGCTGACATGTACATGTTATGTGGTTATTTCTATTGCTGCTGTTGCCAGGACCTCCTGTTGTTTCGATTTTGTGAAAATATCCTTCGTACACATTCTTATCAGTTGCTATTTGGTTGTTGACTTTTGTGGATTGTTGTTGTTTTTGTTTGGCATTCTTTTTTTTTTTTTGCCTTTCACTGATGTTTTATAGCTGTTGTTGTTGTTGTTATCGTTATATTTGTTGTTGTTGATATCATTGTTGTTATATTTTCATTGTTAGGGGTTCCATTTGTTGTTGTTGTTGTTGTTCTTATTTTGGTTTTCATTGTTGCTGTTGCTTTAGTTTTCAGTGTTGTTGTTATTTGACTTTTTATTGTTGTTATTTCACTTTTTTAAATTATTATTGTTGTTGTCTTCGTCATTTATTGTTTCTGTTGTTCTGTTGCTGCCAGTTGATTTGTTGTTGTTGCCCCTTGCCGTCGTACGCCTGAATGGTTTGCACTTGTGGTTTTCCGCTTGCAACCATACGAAATTTCTAGTGCCGACCAACCATGACAAGCAACCGCACACAACAATAACAACAATAATGTTAGAGCAATTGAGCTATCAGAAGTTTTCAAGTAGGCGTTGTGCTGGCAAGTTCATACATACATACATACATATGTGTATGTGTCTGTATGTATAAGCATATGCTAGACTACTTCGCAACTTTGTTATAGTTTGTAGAAGAACTAAACTTGAGCGCTTACTTGCAGTTCATCAATATTTATATATGTATGTATGTATCTTGTATGCAGTTGAAGTAGATTGAGCACATTATTTTTTGATCACATTTTTTATTTTCACGAATTTTCAAAGTTCTTACTTCGATGAACACTCGATAATGTATGTATAACGAATTCCTCGCAGTTTCTGTAAATAAAATATAATCTTTGTTATTTTCGACGGTTAGTTGAGAATTTTAGCTGAAACCTTGTTATCCTCCTAACCGCCTGAGGCCCTTACCAACTTGTAAATAAAAAAAATTCCGTTCAATCCTAGCACTCATCTTATAGCTATTATGGTTAGTATCCTGGGACTCCTAACCTATGTAAATATATGTTATTCTGTTAGTATTCAGTGCGAGTAGCGAGTTGTGCTTTACCTTATCGGATTCATCTGATTAGCTTTCAAATAGTTACTTCATCTTTCAAATAGCTTCACCATACAATTCAATGGAACTATATTTCTAAAATAGAACTGAAATCGGTGTTTGACCTAACGATCATACACGTTCTCATACTTCCAACATTTTAGTGTATCTTCAACTTTACGAATCCATTTCTGATAAAGCCGTATCTAGTAACCTTCCTCCACGTCTTCTGTACCGGTCTTGCGCCACTATTATTTACTTGAGTATGTGGAAAGCTTAACTGTTCAAGATTAGATCTCAAGAAATTACTAAAATCCACCACCTTCAAAAGCAAACTCCGCTGGTATTCTCTTCTACTTAGCTATTCCGTTAATACCGTCATGCTCTAGTACTCCAAATAGTCCATAAGCCCAGCATTGTTAGATAACATTTTCTACTAACCCTTGAGTATTATATATCTCCGGTACTCGCATAAACTCTCTGTAATAATTGTGACAAGTACTTCAGCTTGTTTTGTAGCTTGAATGTGACCGAACTGATTCAGGCCTCCACATTGATTAAAAGCTTTAAAGAAAAAGTCGGTCGAGATTTATCATCAAAATGTATGTTAGTAGTGAAGAGAATATACATATATTGCAGTAAGAAATAATTCGTATAAAGCGAAGCTTCTTTTGAAGCTTCAGTTTCTTCACATGCGTCCGTTTTCTACCCGCGATCTAAATTAAACTGTAACTGTATTGGAGCGCTCAAGAAGCGTGGCTAAAATTCACGACCTGAAACGTAAGATAAAGTAAGCTTAGTAAGTTCTTTCTGTTATCATAGACTCATCACTTTCCACAACAAGGGTATGAACACTGACGCTATGATTTGACAATGTCTTGTATACCTCAAAAGATGCGACCGACTTCATTGGCTTTTTTTTTTTTTGGGAACGTCGAACAATTTTTTCGTTTGTGTTTTACAAATTTCTTCTTAGAAATTATAAGACTGTGGGTACTTTATATAAATTGTATCCTCTAATGCCCGATTAAGTTTCTACGACTTAAGTTATAAACTCAATCCACAGCTAAGAACCCTGCGCTACAGTATTTCGATTTCAGCAGAGACTCATCCAAGCTTTTAAAACGTCTGTTTTATGGCTACAGGATTTAGCCTAAAAATGTGATCGGATACACTTTGGAGTAAGAGGAGAACGGACCTCTATAATGAATCCGGCTCAGGACTGAAATAGACTGCTGTGTTTAGCCCAGACTTTCACCATCTCGATTTCTCTAAAGCCTTTTTAAAGTTTTGTTTATTATTACGTTTTTAAGGTTAAATTTCGCCTTTGAAAAGTTTATTAACAAGCAAATTAATTAGCTATAAACGGAAAGAAGGTCTTATCAGGCTGAGGAGGACTTCGGTGGCTGTCTGGACGTTTTGGTTTATGACATGGCTAATAATATTTCTGGTCTTGGGTTTGAAACTTGGCTTTGACAAAGATTTTTTTGTTGTTACCAAGTCTTCAAATATAATTTTGTTATGATAAATCTCTCACAAATTCAACAATTTTGCGGTGCTAGCATAGCTCTGTAGTTGTTGTCGAATAGGTAATTTTTGTGCAGACCTGTTCTCTTACTAATAATTTCCGGTTACATGCCAGACGCGCCACATATAGAAGGCGGGTTCATCAGCGCTGCAAAAGAATATTTTTTATCCTTTATTCTCCTCACCACCATCTTACTTGCTACCCATCGGTCTTCGCGGCACTTTTGTCGACACTAGGGACATCATTGTCAACTACTTTTTATTATTTTTATGTATGAGTGCTGTCAAGCGATTTGGTGTTTGCTGGATAATTTCAAACTTATGCAAATATATTCTCCAAGGGTAAGAATATAAAAATCTGCATAATGTCATGTACATTTTTCTCGCTAAAAATGAAATAGAAATTTTATATACAAACAATGTTTACTATATAACTTTTAGAGAGTAGTAGAAGCAGTAATTTCGAACAATAATTATTTATACAACACGTTTTTACACTTACAGATTTCGCAGCGCGTCTATGAAGGACGAAATACTTGTTTGCGCTGAAGTGTTTGAATTTGAGAACTAACGCTACACACTGACCTCTACACGTTGAGGCGTGACATGGCTCGGACGAAGCTTACAGTATTAACATAAACCACACGACGAGCAAGACGGAAGTCGAGCGCATAAATGAAATTACCAGCGGCAAGGATATGAGCAGCCAACACAAACACACGCATGTATGAAGTGTAGTAAATGCGACTGGAGTCGACGGCAATATGTAAAGGCGAAATGGAAATGCCGCGAAACATAGCCACTGCATTGTGTTCAAGAGAAATTGAATGAAAATTATGAAAAAAGCGGATATCAAGCTGAAAGGCAGACAAATCAAGGAAGTGCGCGCGTGTGTGTGTGATTTTGAAACTTAAATGTGGCTATAAAATTTGCATTTACATGCTATATGCCACAGCTGTGAGTTGGCATTGTCATTCAAGCGCACAATTGTAATGCAAGCGCACAAAGAATACACAAGGATAATTGCATAAATGCGCGGCTAAGTACACGAAGAGCAGGTAGCGCGTGAGTATGTACGGAAATTTGAGCGCGTTACTGGTGAGTGAGTGTGCCAAAGGCAAAGTAAGTGTTAAAAGCTTAGCAAAAATTTAGTAAGACGACAAAAAATAAATCGGTGCGTAAAAGCGAGAGAAAAAGAAAACCATAAAAGAAATTGAAGTGAACCAAAAAACACAAAAGTGATAGTTAGTGCAGCAAACTTGAAACTATTAATTAAAAAAATATAAATTTATAGTTACGCCGCCGGTAAACCGTTAGTTTCACTTACCTCGTGCCTCGCAGCTGTCATTACGGCAACGCGCGCGCGCGCTCTAACGCATTGAACCACCACGCACAACAGCGCTGTTTAGCTCCCCCGCACTAATTGAAGCAGCAACACACCAACAGCGCGAGCTCACTCATCCATATACACACACATTTGATTGCGCGAACGATCTTGTGGCTTTTTGGCTTATAAATGTACAAGGACAGCAGCTGCCGCAGCAGTCCGCAGCCAACACCGCCAAAAGCAACGCCAGAAACAGCAATAAACACAACAACAACAGCGCCAGCACCAGCCACCGATACCAATACGGTTGTAGCAACAACAAGTACCGCAACAACAAGAGCAGCAAGCGCCGAGTCCACAGCGAGCGCGCAGCAAAGTGACGTTGAGCGTAACGCGTTACTCAAAGGTCATGCGTCCAAATCACTTGACGAGCAGACAGCAGCAGCGGTAAGTGAGCGCACGACGTGCGGTGAACCCACCAGCATAAACACAGCATCAGCTGCAGCCAGCACGACACACAATAGCCTAAGCAGTAACAGCAACACGCCCATCACACTTAGCCTCGCGGCCGAACATTTGGAGGCGGAGTATTATCAGCTCAGCTGCGCCTCAGATTGTTCGGTTTCGTCAACATCCTCCTCGGGCGCGAATACATCATGCAGCGGCAGTGACGACAGCGACGAAAACAGTGAAGTGTATACATTTCGTGCGCGTCCGGCATTCCCCGCGCATCTCTTATATAACGCGGCGAAACGACGCGCTAACTTGCGACGCGAGCACGCGCCCGGTGAGTGTCATAGTGCGCCGGGGCTTGACGCCGATAGTCGACGCGGCAGCGCTGTAAGCGGACTGAGCAACGCTACTGGGGTTAGCGGCGGCAGTAGCAGTCGACGGCACAAACACAAACATCGCACCAGCATTAGCGCTGATGTGCGCGTGCTACGTAAAATCGGTTATATTGCGTCGCGCGTGCGATTTTTGGCTAAAATCTATGGTGATTTCAAATTGATAAACCCATACAGTCCGGCAAAGCAGCGCAAACAACTACAAGATATATTGCTGCGTCACTCAATACCCGATACGGATCGTAAAGGCGCTGCGGCAGCATCAGGTTATCGCACAAAGCACGCAACGACGGCGTACCAAAGCGCGGGAGCGGCAACAGCGGCCGCCGCGCATACGACGCATACAGCGCCAGCAACTGTTTTGGCCAGCCAACGGAGCACGACGCCTGATAGCGCGCGCACAAGTGCACAAGCAGAAGTTGGCGCGTGCGTGCCGGAAACGCAAGCGCCGCGTGCAGAAGAAGAAACTGCGCACAGCTCTCTGGAAGACGACGACGAAGAGGAGACCTCTGCCACATTTACTGCGGGTACGGTGCGCCGTAAGTCATCTGTGCTGGTAACAGGCGGCGACGAAAGCGTCACGGCGCAAAACTCTCTTGCTGTGCTTGAGGAGCTCTTGGTGCAGTTCTATGAGCAGCGACAGCATCGCATCACTGTAATACGGCGGCGACAGCAGAGTCGACGCGGCAGCCAGCGTGGTAACGGCAAAATTGCAGCCAACTGCAAGCAACAGTCTGCGCCGCAGCCACAACAGTTGATCATTATGAGCGGCGGCAGCGCTGTGGGGACGGACAGCAACGTCGGACAACAGCTACTGCGCGCCGATGCCGTCGATATCGAGCAGCAAACGAATTTACGCAATGCCAATAACTTATATAATAGTAGCGAAATCGATGCCGATAATAGCGGCGTAACAACAGCAAGTGCGTCCGCGACACAGCAACAGAGCAGCGTCACCGCTGGCGTGTCGGTGAACATCGCTGCCACTGCATCTAGTCAAGCCAAACAAAAGCCATCGCAGCAGCGTAGCTATAGCAATGCTTTCCTACAGCCATTCAGCATTGGTGGCGGCTGTATGGATCGACGGCGACGCGCTAGCGATTGCTCAACGCATCCCAGTAGTCAGCAATTATTGCAACAGCAGTTGTTGAGCAATCAATTGCAAGTCACGCTGAAGAACAACAACTACACCATTGGTGGTGGTAAATTTCCTTATCATCGCGGCAGTTGCGGCGGTGCGGGTGAACACTTGTTGGCCGCCAATTCCATAGCCAATCGTTCGACTATAATATTGAGCAAATCATGCAGCAATGTGGAAGGTGCACCGACGGCGCATACTGGCGGTGTTGGTGGCGGCGGCAATGCTGATGTTATGCGCAAATTAAGTTTAGGCGGTCAAGTGGATGCTGCAAATAACGGCAATCTGGTGTCGCCTGCTGCGTTGACACCTTCACCGACCACAAAGCAGCCGCAAGTGGCTGCAACTCACCCTACATTACCACAAGCACAATCACAGCAGCAACAACAACCCACCGCTGGCGGCCCGGGCAGCAATGGCAACAATGAATACAACATTGTGCAGCTAAACAATACAATCATACAGTGTCATTTCAACGACGAGGATTTTCGCGCGCTGGTCAAAGATCTGAAACGGAAAGTGGAGTACACCGAGCGCATGAATTGGCTATGTGAGTACCAAATAAATATTTTATAGTATTGGCAAAATTATATTCACTCTCATAAAAACTCCACAGTAAGGCCGTAAACGATAATTTCAATTTTTATTACAACGTCTTTGCTATTTACTTTTTCATTCGTTCTTTAAACCGTTATATGATTTCTTTAATTTTTAAACTACAACTGGAAAAAGGATATATGCGAGGTTTTTATTATGTGTCACTGATTTGGCTGAAATTCGCTGGTAGCATTGCTACAAGCAGTCTACGTTCGTATAACAATTTTCCACTTGATAGGATGCGGAATGCAGTAATTACAAGCATTTACGTAAAACAAACTATACGTAATATGTTTCTCAAACCGCTTTATGATTTCTTTAATTTTTATACTACAACTAAAAAAAGGATATATGGAAGGTTTTTATTATCTGCCACTGATTTGGTTGAAATTCGCTGGTAGCATTCCTACGAGCAGTCTACGTTCGTATAACGAGTTTCAACTTGATAGAATGAGGCATGCAGTATTTACAAGCATTTATGTAAAACAAACTGTACACAATACCTAGTTAAACAAATATACAAAATGTGAAAATGTCCAAAATGTTTTTCGTAATTTTAATACTTTTTCGAATCTGCCATCTCATTTGTGAAAAAGTATATGCACTGATTTTAAATAAAAGCGCTCAAAGCAAGGTCAAAGTCTGTAGGCGTTCATATAATACGTTTCAGCTTAAAGTAATTCAATATTTACACAGTACGCATGGATATTTATAATTTTTTGCTTTTTCCGTTGCGCTTGAGAAAAAGGATATTCGTGACATGTCTGCTATAAGTGTGCACTGCACTTGCGCTTTACATACGGCTTAGCTGCTAGCAATGTACATTCGTATGATGAGTTTCAACTCAATATATTGTAGAATATAAAAACTGCACACATTTGCATAACAACGAAAAATGTTATGGCTTCACGCGAAAAATGTCATTGAATAAACACATATAAATATACATACAATAGACTCATAACTATAAGTTAATAGCATATAAAGTACCTTTGAAGTTTAATAGCTTCATGCCTGCGGCATTCATGCTCGCCACATTCTACATACCACATCATATTGTTGCATATTCGCGTTGCAAATGTGTGTGCGGGCGTAGCGTTGCTGTGGTCAAGCTTATGGCGAGTTTCAGCTGAATAACATGCAGGTTGCATAAGTTGTGGGAGTATCCTTTATTTTTTTTAAATATATTTTTTGTGACCAATCATCGTGAAAGTAATTTTCAATGATGTGTGCATGAATAATAGTTCTATGAAGCAAATTGAATGTTATTTAATGTGTAGCAAAGGAAAAAATTTGTTTTGTGCCCATATTATTTTTTTTAGAATTTGTGATTAACTCAACTAATTTTGTTGAAATTAAATAACTAGTTTTTCCCCTACCATTCTCAACAAATTCGCTTTTATTTTTAAACATTTTTGTATTATACTAAAAAAGGATATTAAGCTAGCCACCTAAAATATCAACCAATCTCTGTAAGATTGTATGAGAGCAGTGCACTGTGTATTTGACGTTCATATAATGAGAAAGTTCCTGTAGACTATATGTGTAAAATGTCTACTTAATCATCTTGCGTACTTCTAACCTCCTTGAATTTTCTCCGGCTATTTCACATGCATTTAGTAGCAGAAGTAGGTCAAGCGCATCGCTATTGTGTGCTTAAGTGAGAGTATAAAATGTTCCTCTCATTGTAAATTACTGCAATCGGAGACATTATCCTTTGTTGCTATATCCACAATTGTCCACTTAAGTATAATATTTGTAATTTCCCTCACAGCAGTTCACAACTTCTAAACGCTAGCTATTTTCTCCACGCTTTCATACTTTTTGCTTGCCCTTTTAATGACTTTCAATTTTTTACAGTTGCCAACGCATTCACATTTTACCCAATTGCAAGTGATTTCTTTCTTTCATGCTTACTGCTACGCTAATTTGACTTCAACATTTTTCTCGTATTACTTTTTCACAATTTAATTTCGTTACTTTTTCCCCAAGCACGCCCATTTCCTTCCCAAAAGTGCAATAGCTGCATTCTTTATCTAAAAGAAAAATCTACAAAAGTTTTTCGTCGCTGCTGTTTTCACAACAACCACTCTGTACTACCGCTAAAAGCATCCATTGGCTTTGTTTCAAATCCTTTTCGCTTTCATTGTCCTTTGTTGTTACATAGCTGAAATATTCACAACATCCGTTATGTGTCACAAAGCGCTTTTTTTCATGCTCCTTTTCCGCTGTGTTTAACTGCAGATATTTAATTTTAGTAGTATATACGCATTTGTCATATTTGGTTTCTAACTATTACTCTATGTTGTGTGTGTGTTCACTTTGGCATATATACAGTTCTACTCATCCTACTTTGTAGTTAAGCTGTCAAATGCAATATATACGTTTCAATTAATTTTCGAAAGTCAAGCGTAAACGAGGAATGTTTGAAATTCGCCTTTGGTTGACGGTAAATAGTTCTAAGAATTCGAAAAAAGTTTATAACGTCCGACTGGCTTAGGCTTTCAAGCTCATACTTGGTAAATGAACGTGTCATTTAATGTATAATGTTCGTACAAAGTTTGAAATAACTGGCTTTAATATTATTGTCAGACCATGAATGTCCTTTTCTTGTGAATCATAATTTTTGTGCTAATTTTGCTATGAAAATTAAAATTTGTAAATAAAACAAATAATTTAAGCAAGCAATTCTGTTTGACATTTAATACTTTTAAGTAAATGAGTTTTCCAACTTATGCTTGGTAAATGAACGTAGCATTTAATGTATAATGTTCGTACAAAGTTTGAAATAACTGGCTTTAATATTACTGTCACACCATGCATGTCCTTTTCTTGTGAATCATAATTTTTGCCCTAACTTTGCTATGGAAATCAAAATTTGTGGATAAATTATCAAATTTAGAAAGAAAACCGATAAAAAATATATTATGCTATATAAAATCATAATTTAGCCGTTTACATAATAACTGCTTTCTAATAGTTTTACAAAAAAGTAATTTTTTCGTAGCATATACAACTAATCATAAATTATTTGTATACAGCTGTACTTTTCAAAATGAACGTAACTATCGTTCTATTAATTATATGTTTTATAATTTACAAATTGCATGATTTCTTAATACGTCACTCGAGTGTCCTTTTTTTACAAGTCTACAATTTAATGCTGTAAACATCAAAATCAATCAAATCAAAATCTTAAAAACTATATAAAATATAAAAAAAGACTACTCTCAACCATAAATATCACAACTTTTGACTGATTATCACTATCGCATTCTACTTTACTAAATGAATGTAGCTATTAATGCACTAATCATGTGCCAATTTTCACATAAATCACTTGCCCTTTAACAGCTCTTCACGAATGTCCTTTTTTTTGTATGTGAAATAAACATACTTAGAGCAACGCAAAAATCATCCATTATATTGTTCATTGCTTCAACTTGCGGATATATGCTTTCTTCCATGCTTTAACACAAATATTATTAATGAGTGCTGAAACTATATACATACATACAAACATATGTACATTTGTATGTGTAAGAGCACAATGATTGGTGCGTGTTTATGTAAGCACATAATATAAGTACATTAGCACAATTGTACGCCAACAAGCAGCTGGCAAAAATACAAACACTTTGTAGTATAATAACAAAGTTGTGCACATATCCTTGCTTTCAGTGTACACTTGATTTCTACGTTTGCTTGCTGTTTCTTACGTTTGCCTTTGTGCGCTTTGTTTTATTACACTCCATACAAAATACGCTCTCATAATGGAACAAAGCGAATCACAGCACGGTGCAACAACAATAAGAAAAATAAAAACAAAAAATGTGAAAAAAGTTTACTTTAAGCAACACTCGTTGGCAAATGAAGCCGTTGTAGTTCAATTGAGTGATGGCAGTAAATGAATTCACTTGTAAGGAATATATGAAAAAAAGCTTGTTAGGAAAATATACATATTATATGTATATATGTATGTATGTACATATAACTACAGTTGAGCTTCCATAACTCGAACTCTTGAATTGGCAATAGAAGTGAAATTTCATAAAAATTTTCTTCCCTAACGCGAAGTCTCTCAAACTCGAAGCTTCTTTGTGGATTATGGTAATTGGAGCTAGAGAAGTTCAACTGTGTATACGTACAAATATTACAAATATATTTATATGTAAATATTTAAGTGTGCAAAATTGTTCCGGACAGCTGTAGTTGCCGTTGCATATCAGCAGGTGCCACTCTCTTCGATGAAGCCTCATTAATATGACAAGTGAAATGTGATCAAATAAATGATGCTTGGGAAATTAAGTTGTTCATACGTACATACATACATACATATGTAGCTGTCATGTATGAAATAATTATTTCCAAACATGTATAAAAATGCTATATCTAATTAAAGTTAATTTTTAGATTAACTGCTCAAAGTATTTATTATACGAATTAACATAAAAAATTATATTTTTGCACGAATTACACTTGATTGAAATTGATACCCGCACAGTGTATGACTTTTTGTACACTTTCAAAAAAAGGATATTCAGGCAGCAGCTGCAAACAGTAAGCTATGCTCACGAAATTTTCTAGACATAAAGTAGTGTGTGTTTGACGTTCGTAACCAATGTTTGATATTTATTTTGTAGTGTTGAGTCTACTTTGCAGCACGCCAATATTTCAGAACTAAAACTTCATAATGTATTTTAAAGAGGTTCACACAAAATAGTAGTTTCATATATTCAGTCAAAATGGTGGCCAAATTGTAGTAATTTGCAGTTGCCAAGCACTACAAAATCTTTCACTATCATATAGCGAGTTGGATTTCCAAATATTTGTATTCATTGCTATAAAATAATATAAATGTGCGCATTTAAGTTTGCGAAATCGTTAATTACCGTAATTACCGTTATTACACATACATATGTATGTACTTCTCACTTTGTTATTGAAAATGCAGCTTATTTCTTGTTTTTTAAAAAAAGGACATTCGTAGACTCATTGTATTACGTCGCAAATTTCAAGGAAGTTTTGCAGGTGTTAAGTGGATACAAGCTTACATTCATATTGCGAGAGACATTACATAAATCACAAGTTTAAAGTACGCAATTTGTGTATATAAAATGTATGTATATTATTTTCACTAATTACACTTGATTCAAATTAATATGGCCCACATTTAATTAATTTTTCTTCACTTCCAAAAAAAGGACATTCGAGCAGCTGCTTCAAGTTGTAAGCTATACACACGAAATTTTGTATGCATAAAGTAGCGTGTCTTTAACGTTCGTAACCAAAGTTTGACAACAATAATGCGTATACTTTGTAGTACTTCAATATTTATTAGCTAAAATTGGAAGCATTGCTTACTGCAATATACGAGTTGGTTAAGCATGCAAATCAGTTCAAATTAATTGCGATTAAACCAACAATACAAACGGGCGTTTGCTTGAATTGGCTGCACCGCAAAATTTCATCTCCAAAGCGCTATCACTTGACGGCTGCGGTTGACGTATATATGTCATATATGCATGCACTTGGTTACCTTGCCATATACCCGCACATACATATACATACATACTGTATGTTTATATTTATATAGCAATTTCAATTAAGTGCTCGGCTTACCTTGTCTTCTGCATACTTGCTTTTATCTATCACACACTACCTTGTCACATACGAACACTATTGACCTTAAGCTTTTGATCAATTTTTGACAGTCAGCTTTACTTTGCGCTCACATCCAGCTGTGAGGCAAATATCTACAGCACTTGTCATTAAATGAATTGCTTTCGTGTGCAGACATATCATGGTTATTTATGAGACAGAGCAAGCACATACATACACACTTGAAGTCACCCTTAAAATTTAAATATGCTGCCGCATATGTATGTGTGCCCACAAATGTGTTTGCTTATGTATTAGTATATGCAAATTTAGTCCTGCCTTACACTCACCTCGCCGGAACATCATATATTGCTTACATTTATTTCTTGACTATATGTTTATCTATTTATACCTGGATGTATTTTATCAGCGTTAATGCTGTAAATAGCATTGTAAGCCAGTAAGCATGTACGCTCACCTGCCCACTTGGCTGCAGTTATAGCTTGCTAGTTGTATCTTTCCATTCTTATCATTGGCATTTTTCTAATTTTTTTATTTTATTTATTATTTTCTTATTATTAACATTTTATTTTATGCCATTTTGTTATATTTTTTTTCTTTTATTTTATTTTTTTTATTGCCTTTTTTAATTTTTTTTTCTTTTCATACACACGCATATATCCTTGCTACCAGCTTTTGTTTGGTGGCATTCGCAAATAATTTTTTTCCTGCTAAACTGACATACTGACTTTATCCCTTTACCCGCTATTCAATTGTGTGTCGTTGTAATATGATTTTTCACATCTACTTTTGCGTTTTCATTTCATATCATTCTACTGTGCTTTTATTTAACGCTCTGACAGAAGCAGGTCAAACCACATGCCTGTCTACTTATAGTGCTGGCTTTATTGCTGTTGTTATTATTTTTTTCCATTTGTAACATTCTTCTACAATATATTTTTTGCGTTCGTCCTTTTTCGTTTCGTATCGTTTCGTTTTGTTGCCAGCTATATTATCACTCGTCTGCATCGCACCCGTCCCGCTACATATCCTTTTTTAATATAATATGACTTTATTTATTTTTATCCGTTTCTCTATGCATATTTATTTATTTTTATTACCGCTTGCGGCTGCATGTCATACTCACTTAGCTACCTCCGTTGTCCACCCGACTGCTGTCAGATTGTATTATTCGCAATACCCGCTCACTTAATCCTTTCTACACCACTTGCTCATACTACTACTACTACTATATGCGTACAACGAACAGCAATGATTCGAATGTTGATGGAAAAAAATCGAAATGTCCTGTCGCAGCTAAAAGATATTATGTTATATGATCTATCTAATAATTTCGTTGAGGGTCTTGCTATACCATAGAAATATTTTAAGTGACCTCTGGTAATATTCTCCTAACTCATCTCTCCACTTGAGAAAATCGCTTTTAAATTGACCTTCAACTATCCAGATTACCTAATAGTCTTATCCGATCTATGAGTCCGCTTTTAATTATGATATTCCAAAGTTTAGTTTAGTTATCACGAACATCAGTTTTAAAATCTCCTAAAGCAGTTCTCAGAACCTTAGATAATAATACTTGAAGCTAGTCAAAGTCAAGGCCCAATCTCTATAAGTAGTTTTTCTTATATAAATTTATTAGATTTATACTCGTACTGGTTTTATAATTTTGTCTCAGCTGCTTTCTCCACTAAAGAAGATCTGTCGTCAATTGAACTTCCGCTATCTATATTATCTGGCACTCTTTTTTTAGATCTATGAGTCTACTTTTAATTATGATATTCGAAAGTTTACCACGAACATCAGCTGCAAAATCTCCTTCGACAGTCCTCAGAACCTTAGGCAATAGGGTCGAACCTCAATCTTTGAAAAATAGAACTCCTTAGACAAATCTTTTTGGGCAACGAATGATTTAGAAAAACTCAGCTACATCAGATCATAACAAATAAGTTTAAATGATCCATATACGCTTTCTGCATCGAACCTGTCTCAGTTTGTGAAGTGGAGGGTAGGCATAAACGACGGTATTTTTATCTTTAGATTCTCAAGATACCAAAATCTTGTGTATTAACTACTGCTCGTGTGGTCAGGTATTTCCAAAGCTTCCGTTTTGTCTATCAAATTTAAAATTTAAACTCGAACTATGATCAGAACTTCTTTCAGTGTTGGTCACAGTATCTCTTCTCAGCTGTATATTTGGTATTTTCTAACACTGACTAAACTTTGTCGAACCATTGCTCTGAAGGAAGAACTTTAAGAGCTAACTGAAGCGAAGTTGAAAGCTATCAGCCGGTAGTAAAATGAATCTTTCTGTTTGGTGTCAGTCTTTGTAAGATGGGCACAGAAACTCTTGTGAGCTGTACGAGTATTCTCCATTCGTATTTTTTGGGTTTTTTAAATGCTGACTAAACTTAGTAGAGTCATGGCTGTGAAGAAAGCATTTAAAGACGTTTGGGGCGTAGTTGACAGCGGTAAAAATTCTTTACTGCCAAGTCTGATACTGAGGTCTATGGGGACCATAAGTAATTGTCTATACTTATACGAGAAAATTTTGAGGAGCTTTTGAGGAGCCAACACTCTCAGTTCGGATATACTTGTTATAAATGACTTTGAATAAGCTCTTTGTGCAGTCATTTAAAGTGTTGATCAAATCAAATGGCTAACTTTGTGATCATATTAGCTCTTTTACTTCAAAAAACGGTTAACGAAACCGCCATGTTCGTATATCTGTTACAATAGCTCTCTTCGAGTTGCGCAAAAATTTAGCTTCAGGGGCGATTTCTGATCCAGATCCTTAAAGCGTATAGCCATGATTTTAGTTACTCAAAATAGTATGAATATTAGTTTACCAATATATAAATATTGAGATTTCACACTCTCTCGTTTATGAACTGTACAATACTATTCAAGATTTCTTTTTAGATTTATATTAATATACAATTAGATTCAGTGAAGTACTTGTATTATGCTTCTCTATAAATGTTACGGCATTATAGAAATAGTAGCGAAATGAGAGGCTTGAACTTTGGCGAAGAGTTATTTTTCGAGACTTTGTATTTTTCTCTATTCTGAGAGAACTAGTGCGCTCTATTGTCGCTCTCTTACTCCCACTTTGTTCAAGCAATATCATATCTTTCTCTCGACACTTGTTTTTTTTATCTATTTTGAGAGAACGAGTACTCTTTTTTGTCTCTCTCTTACTCACATTTTGTTCAAGCAATATCTTATATCTCTCTCGTGTTTATTTTTTATAAATAGTCGTTCTTTTTCTTTCTCTTTTCACCATCTCACTGATGCTCTCTATATCCTTATCTTCTCTCCACTAATCGCTCTTAGCTCGTTTCTCAGTTTTTCATAAATCCACGACAAATTGTG
Source organism: Bactrocera tryoni (assembly GCF_016617805.1). Taxonomy (NCBI): domain Eukaryota; kingdom Metazoa; phylum Arthropoda; class Insecta; order Diptera; family Tephritidae; genus Bactrocera; species Bactrocera tryoni. The sequence continues at coordinate 73,163,037 of NC_052502.1, read as the reverse complement.
TGTTGGGTAACTTAACATTCTCTGTGAGTGTTTATATTAATGGCAATCAATTTCCTTTTGTGTGCATATTTCGAATTAAATTTGTTTGAGTGATTTGACATTTTGTATGCCATTACTCTCCGTTATTATACATATGTATACGAAAATGTTGTAGCATTTATATGCAAATGCTTCGTTAATTTAAGTCTGAATTGCTTTTGTTAAAGTTGTAATAGGATTATAACTTTTCGAAGCTAATGATAGTATTATGATTTAGCGGCAAATTGTGTTAAACTCTCATTACCATTGAACTGATTTGGAGTGAATGTTGCCAGCTGTGGCTAGCAGGTCGATACTTCACGGTATTTCCTAACTAATTACTGCTTACAATGTTACTGCCACTGAAGGCTGTTGATTTTAAAGGATTAATGATTTGTGAAGTACTTGCTGGAATATCCTTTAATATTTAAATTATAAAGTTGAAGCAAAAACTCATAAATTTCTGTTGTGTTAGCAAAGCAAACATAATTTTTCATTATTTCGCAAAAAAGGATATTAGCAGCTTAATAGCAATATTGCTTCGAGCTAGCTGAATATTTTTATGCGTTTACACATAAGCTTTCTACGACCTTATACCGAGTTTGAAATTGATTGCTACTAAAAACCTGCGTTTAATTAAAAATTCTAGTTTGCTTATATGCAGCACCAAGCTAAGTTGGTGTACTAAACATAAAAAGCAGGAAATCATAAAAAATCTGACTTGCGAAAAACCCACAGCAATGATTCGACTACGCTGTAAATTTACGTGTACGCAGTTAGAGTTTTACTGCCTTCATTATGCCAGCGCAGTTGTAGTGAAATAAACCTTTTTTTTACTTGCTGCAACTGCAGCAAATTTAACTTTTTACATTGTTGTAGCAGAAAAGTTCTGTTTCCTGCGTAAACAACAGCATTTTATGTTGATTTTAGCGAAGTTTGTACGCATTTGAAAAAAGGATATACCAATACAATGCAAAGCTTAGGTAGCCGCGCCATGAAAGCTGACTTGTGCTTAGCGACCGCTGAATTGCACTCGTAGGCTTCATTTCGATAAAATACAATGGGTGGTTTGTGTATTTTTGTATTGTTCGGAAAAAAGTAAAAAAAGGATATATGTACAGAAGTCGAAATATTTCGCAGAATAAAATAAAATTGTGTTATCTAGATAGTCGGCATTTTTCTACGTTCATGCAACAATTTTTAGCGAAAAATTCCATAGACGTTGTAAAGATCTTAATTATTTATATACGCAAAATCTTGCAAAAAAAATAATATTAAATAAAACTTGAACTGTTATCAGTATTTATGCATGTTACAAAAAAGGACATTCGTGCGCAACACCCAATATTATAGTGAGGTATTTCAAATTTGGCGTACGAACAGCTTTAATTAATTTATGTTCGTAAAAAAAAATTCAGCAAATTATGCAAACATTTATTTAACCTATGTGCATAAGCATGTTTGTATATGTAACCTTTAAAACCCAGTATATGATCCATAAAAGATTGTATTAAAGTACTATGTGCGCTAAATTCAAACATTAAAAAGCATATTTGTTGGCACACAGTTAAAAATAACTAATTTAGCCCAACAGAATATCGCTGCCGTAATGATGTATGGCTGTTAATCATAGCAAAACTCAGGCATTAGTTAATGATGTTAATCAAAGTTCACACAAAAAACTACTTGCTATAATTACTAAATGTAAAAATCCAGCGAATTTGTACAACGCACAATACGTCTAAAAAGTTTGTGCAACTGAAAAAAGTGTTGCGCAAACTAAACTGCCTTTTCAAAGTGTACGCTCTGTTGACAGCAAGTTTTGCCTTACTCATTATTTGTTTAATTAAAAAAGCAAATTTTTGTGATAGTTGTAATAATGCTTGGAATGTATTTAAACTAGGCAAGCATGTAGTTTACTATCAACTGGGTTCGTAGAGCTGATGTTTGGCAATTTTTACATATTTTTATTATTTAAAAATGCTTCATGTACACATACTACGATAACATACTTTTGTATTCAAATTTAAATTCCATCATTTTACATGACAAACACAGCGCACAATACTTTAAAGCAAAATATTGATTTTTTGATAAAAAAGGACACCTGTGTACAATGCCTAATACCGCTGTCAGCTCATTCAAATTTGGCACACACTAAGCAAGTTGTCAATTACATTAATGTGCAAAGTTTGAGTGATTTTGGTACAAAATTGCATAATTTATTAAAAAAGGACATTCATGCTCCAGCTATAATATTGCGCCGATTAAACTGAAACTAGGCATGTAGTGAGCTGAATGTCAACTGCGTTCGTTTACAAAGTATGAATGATTTTCATCAGCAATTATATAGTCTCATACATACATACATAAGTATGTACATTAAATTTTAAATTCGAACATTTTTACATGTTAGCAGAAGCATATAATGTTTAAAACATTTTTAAGCAAAATATGACATCTTTATTAAAACATAATTTTCGTGTACAAACCGTTGTATACCCGAGAGTTCAATCAAATTTGTTACACACTGAGCAAATTCTCAATTAACTTCATGCGCAAAGTTTGAGTGACTTTGGTACATAGTTGCATAATTTATTAAAAAAGGACATTCATGCTTCAGCATTAATATTGCTGCGTTTACACTGAAATTTAGCATGTAGTGAGCTCAATGTCAACTGTGTTCGTATATACAGTTTCAATGATTTCCAGCAACTACGTACAGACTTATACGTATATACATATAAGAATGGTTATGTTCTGATAAATTTTTGTCGTTTTCTATTTGAGTACCTAAATAAATGTAGCGAAATGCGTTTTTAGCATAAAACATATTTTTTTAATACATTTTTTTACCATTCCCAGTCATAAATCACGTATGAGATTTAGCTTACATATGTTTGCGTACATAAACATATGCCAACTGTAAGCTAATATGTATGTAATATTTAGTTAGCCACGTTTCCATGTCGTAAATTTCCATTAAGGATTTGCATTCGCGCACATTGGATATTTATTTATATATGTGTGTGCGTGTATGTGTGTGGATAGCGTGAAGTTGCGCAGATACTGATAAGCGTCTCTGTCAAGTACACACAGCACACAACTACATGCATACAAAGGCGCGCGCATTCAAGGATATGCGGTGTTGGCGTATAATACGCTAAACTTTTTTCCTATAAATCTATGCGCATACTTTGTACGTGGCAGCATATTTGCGTATGTGTGTGTGTGCGTGAGCGCGCGCTCGTAATAGTTTCATTGTTATGGCGAGTGCAAAATTTTCCTTTTTCATTCACCCACTACAGCGATTTATCCTAAGAGGCACATAAATTATTTAATGTGCAGTTGGTATATGGAAGTAAAGGAAGTGCAACTTTTACTTACAAAGACGCTACATATACTTGTGTATATATGTATGTATAATAGGAACATAAGTATGTTACGTTGAAATTACACCACAACATGTGTATGCGCCATAAAGCGGAAAAAAGTGAAAGAAATCATGATTTTATACTTGAGAGCTGTGCTTATATACTTTGAAAGCAATCTCATAAGGCATGAACACACACACACACACACACACACACATACATATGCATAAATGCGCGCGTAGGTTGCTATAAAAAATAATCAAAGCCCGCTTGCTGTGCGCTCACCTCCGCATTTATAAATTGTTGTGTCTTGCCTTAGCCCCAGCGGCAAAGTTTAACATTGCCATATACAAATAGGCGTATCTGCGCTTTGCAGTGACCTTGCGACATTGCCCATTGGTGGTGCAGCATTTGCAACCCGTTGATAAGGTCCTTAGTTGTCCGCTTACATGCAGCGCATGCCTACAAAAATAGATATTTATGGCTTGGCATATCCAATTGCTAGCTAAACAAATACTTTTTCCGTTGGCGTTGCCTCTAATCCCTGACACGTTTTGATGAGATTCTCTTACGCCAGCGCTTTGCTTTCGCCTCCATTTCCAATTCCCTTTGATTATAACTGCGCACTTTACTCTACTTTGCTGCGAGGCAACTCGATAACTCCTTTCAACGTTTTACTAACTACTACGTGCTAATTTGATGGCCAGCAGCAGCTTTGACCAAAGGTACAAAAAATGGAAGCTTATTGAACGTGCACTATTAAAAACGAGTTAACGAAGTAGCTAAACTTTGGCGCATATTTGCTGATTTTTACGAGCAGATTTCTCGGTAGTAAAATTATTAGCGTAGGCTTGAAGCATCGCAAATTTGATTAGAGTTTATATTTCTGGAAAGAAAGAACTTGGTTCGTGCAATAGCAAATAAGCTTGTTTTTTCATTTCTTATATCAGTGGCTCCTAAAAACAGCTTGGGTTCGCAGGTTCATTTGTCTGTTACTGCAATATTTTTTGGATTTTTGAGTCCCCCCATCTAGGAACATTTGTGATTGAAGTTTAGTTAAGTTCCTCAAATTCAGTTGCGTCTCTAAATATAAGTTGAGTCATTCGAGAACAGTTTGTTCTCATTGGTTGAGTCTTACAAAGTCAAATAAGCATTGCAAGATCGGCTGAATTTCACTGGAATATGTCGCTATCGAGCAATTTATAGGGTGCCAAAAAATTATTTGGTTTGCTTAAAAACAATTGACAATTAAGTCCAGTTGTGTATTACTGGATGGCTCATTTGGTTCTAATTTCATCAGTTGTTCAAAGGTATTTGTTTTTCGCTGATTGTTTTCAGACAATAAAGATCGAACTTCAGATTTAGGTATCTTTTACAGACGTAGACATCGTTTACCCGGTTATCGCAGCGTTAACAATAGCGCGCCAGTCATTTCTTCTCTTTTTTATTTGGGGCAAATTGGAGATAACAAGTGCAG
>NC_052502.1:72697375-72858138 GCF_016617805.1 Bactrocera tryoni | reverse complement strand
TATAATTAAAAATTTTAGTTAAAACAAATGAATTTTTTTCAATTAAAAAAATTTTTTTTTCATATTTGAAATATTTTAAAATACAAATGTTAAGCTATTGGTTTAGGGTTCCGTATATTTTTTTTTAAATTTATCTCAAATAAATTTAATTGCAAATATTTTTTTTAATTATAATAAAGGCTATTTTAACTTTTCTTGTAGTAAAAAATAAAATCTAAAAAAATTTTCAGGAAGGTTTGAAAAAAATTTTTGGAACATTAAAAAATTTGTTTCTGGTAGAATTATAAAAAAAATAATTTTTCGGAAAAATTATGAAAAAATTATATTTTGTAAAAATACCTACAATATATTGAAATGGAAAAAAATTATATATTTTTTTAATTTTTTTGGAAAAAGTTTCGCAAAAATATTTTGATAATTTTTTGTAGAATAAAAAGTATTTTTTTTTAAATGAATGTTGTAGTAAAAAATAAAGTCTTAAAAAAAGTTTCAGGTAAGTGTGAAAAAAATTTTTGGAACATTAAAAAATTTGTTTCTAGTGGAATTATAAAAAAAAAATATTTTTTGGAAAAATTAAAAAAAAATATTCTTTAAAAATTATGAAAAAAGTATATTTTGTAAAAATTCCTATAGTTTATTGAAGTGAGAAAAAATTAATTTTTTAATATTCGGAAAAAGTTTCGTAAAAATTTGTTAATGATTTGTTTAAAAAAAAAATTTAACCGAATAGTGAGTACAAATAAAGTTTTAAAACAATTGCAGAAAAGTTTAAAAATATATTTTTGTAACATTAAAAAAAGTCTTTCTTTTTGGAAAAATAAAAAAAAAAATGTTTTCTAGAATTATTATAAAAATATGTATTTTATAAAAATTATGCGTTTTTTATTTTAATTTATTACACTTATATATTTTAATATTAGCTCACAAAATTTAGTTGCAAATTAGTCAGTACATTTTTTTAATTATTTCAAGTAAATATTTAATTTTCTTTTCCAATAGTCAGAAAAAAATCACAATTTTTTTATTTTAATTATATGATTTTTTTTTTCTATTCTAGTCTATTATATAATTTTATTATTTTTTTTATTTTTCTATTATAATATATATTTTATTATTTTTTTTATTTTTCTATTATAATATAACTTTATTAAACATTTTTTAAGTTTTTTCTATTATGATTTTATTAAAATTTTTTAAGTTGTTCTCATAAATTTATTTGAAATAATTTTTATAAATATTTATGCATAATTTTAAACATATTTTTATAAAAAAAGTGAGTAAGAAGCGCAAGCACACTTCCGCCAGCAAACTGAGACGCGCTAAAATCAGACACGTACAGTCATGCTAAAAACTATGCACAACATTTGACACAATTTCGTTTAAAACTTTCAATGTTAGTTTTTTAATTAAGTCACCGTTAAAACACCTAAGCTGATACATAATATGTTGTTGCATTGAAGGGTAATAAGTTGTCTAATATATAGTATTACCGTTATATTTGCCATAAGTTGTTGAGTGTTGCCCATTGTATGCATTTGTAATTTATTAGCTATAATTTGCATTTTTAGTTAAAATATACTTATAAAATAATTTTACTATAAATTTATGAAACGAATATTGTCAAATATGTATTTAAGTTATGCTGTAAGTAATTAAGCTGTGTAACGCATACTTATAAGAATTAGCAAACATTTTTAACCAAATATACGTTCGTACTGTGCTTATGAATTTAATACAAAAATATATATATTTTTTACACTTAAAATTGAAATATGGCGCAGAAAATATGTATGATTTAAGATTTTATTATTATTATTATTTGCAATGAGAAGTTTAAAACAAAAATTTGAAAGTATTTATGATTTTAGATTTTATTATTATTTTATTGTTATCACAAGTTTAAAAAAAAATGTGGCAATGCTACATTTTTTAATTCAAATTAACTGACAGTTATAGCAAAAAAGTAAAAACATTTTATGAAATAATAAAAATTACCAATGGCAAATAAATTTCAAAATTGAAAATTATTTTTTGAAAATTAAGATTTTTTTCAAAATCAAATCTTTTTTAGAAACTAAAATTTTTTAAACACCTTTTGGCAAAGTTTTTATGTGCACAGAAATTTCCTCACACCCCACAACTCCATAAAATCTATTTTTTTATTTAACCACATTTTATTTAAATTATTATTATGAATTCCGAAGTCTGTAAGCGAAATAAAATTTTTGTGACGTCAATAAATAAAAAAAAAAAACCAAACAAGAGAAAAACGAACTAAATATGTAAAAAGGAACGATAGCAAAGTTGTGCGAAATGAAATTAATAATTATAAAATAAATACAGTGTAAATTTATGAAATAAACACAAATAAAATAGAATTCCAAACAGAAAAACCAAATAATTTTTAAATAACTGTTAAACTATAACTTGTAAAGCAGTTGCGAGTAACGGGTTTCTTACATAATAAACAACAACTGTAAAGCGTGCCAGCGTGTAAGTGTACAAGTACATATATTAGTAAACACAGTAAGCTCGCATTGCAATAGCATTACATTAAATCGAAATTTAATGAGTAGTGAATTTTTTAAACTCAAAAATCCGTATTCAGGTCTATAATTGCATTTAAAAATATATATATATATATTACAAGGATATACTATAGTTAAAGCATAAAACATATGAAAGTAGTTATGACTATGACTAGACTAACAAGAAAGCTAAATAAACACAAATTTTAACAAGACACACCGTTTAAAAGTCCCATTTTCACAGAGATAATGCAAAATTTGTTTCTAACCTTAAGCGCCTAAGTTTTAATGCCAATTGTATATGTACATAAATATTTATATATTTTTTAATAATTAATGTATGCTAAGCAAATTTGCACACAAATATGAATAAAAACAACAAACCAATAATTATTTACAGTTATTATTTTTTCACAACAAGGCATGTATGTATGTATAATATGTATGCACGTATTAGTATTATGGTTTTCAGATTTTTTGGGACGAAAAAATATTGAAACCAACTGTATAAAAAAAAAATAATAATAAAATAAAGAAAAACTAAAAACTGGTTGACGTCTATATAGATCTGTTTCAAAAATCAAAATAGTTTTAAAAATAATACAACTCACACAATAAACAATGTACATACAGTAAAACGCACAGCAAACCGCAAGAAATATGATATATGAAATTTAACACATAGTCCCTTTAATAAAAATAAAATGTTAACGAAACCGTTTCAAAATAACTTTGCGCGCCAAAATTTCTCACTCTCCGCATAACTCACTACTAGCACATAGTTTACCTGACGCTTTCCACTTGTCAACTACAGTTGCAACGCCGTTAGCCTTCAACACACCCCACACTGAAACACTACCCCAAACTTGCTTACCTGTGTATTTGTTTGCAAAAAACGTAAAAAACGGCTCCAAACAATATATTATGCGTAAGCTTTGCGCACTTTCTCTTTCTTAATTAGCATAGTTATTTCTCTCTCACACTTTAACGCACCCGCTGTGTCTAAATGTATGCGCTGTCTTCAACTCTACATAAATAAATAAATAAATTACATGCAGTTAAGAAAATGTCACACGAAAAATGAGGCGAAATTATAATCAAAGCAAATAAAATGTTGAAAACTAAACTTGTGGACTTATTAACTTGTAGACTCTGAGCAAATACTTTAAATAGAAAAACATTAAACGAAAACAAAATTAAAATATACAAAGTAACATGAAACATATAGCCATAAGTAAGCGCAAATTTAGAGCCAAAAAATTTTTCGAAATTACCCAGTAAATTATTGAATTTAAAAAAATTCTCTGCTGTGCAGATGCAAATAAATTAAGTGTAGGACGAAAGCACATTTAAAAACACAAATATACAGAACAAATGCACACAGGTTGGCTAAAAAAACAGACAGTAACTTAGTCACAACAGAAAAATACAGGTAAAATTACAATTTTTAAATAGTATTAGCACACACATTCCAGTAAAAAAAAGCTTATTATGCTTAAACAATAAACTCCTAATTATTATTTTTTTTTTTTGGTTTTTAGTAACAAATTCACGCAACGCAAATGACAGCATACAACTTACTACTTTTCAAAATCAACAGACATTACACTAACTAAAAAGTAATTGTTTATTCCTTTTATATAATAAATAATAATACCTTGATTTCCAGTTATCCTAATTTTCCAGTTCATTTTTCTTAGTTATCACTGAACATACGTAAAAAAGCCAGCAAATATGCACATAGGCATCATAAACACTGGCATTGCCCTAACAGAAATTAATTTATTATTATCTATGTTATTTTTGATAATATAAATAATAATACCTTGAGTTACAGCATTCATACCATTTCCAAGTAATTTTGCTTCAACTTCAATAAACATGGATTAAAAGGGCGGCAAATATGCACATAGGATAGAGAAATGTTAGTCGATAAAAATATCGATAAGTTTACTTTGTTATCATCATGCTTTCATTTAAATTCGTTTGGAACTATTTCAATTATTGCAGAAAAAGCTATTGTAGCCATCCATACTTAGAACTTGTAGTGTTATTGATGATTTATTCAATATATAAAGCGAAAGCGTTGAAAAATGTAGGTAGTACTTGAAGCAGAGCTGTAAATAGGTAGTGTACGTATTAGAAAAGGTTAAATTAGAATTTACAAAAATAAGCAAAATCAAAGAAACCGATTAAAGTTAATATTTTATAGAGCAATGTATAATTAGGTTTGCTTGTTGAAAACTCGTTCATGACAAAATATTTCCATACTATTTATAGCAATGATGTGCTATTCACCTGCCCAATGAATTTAACAAATGACAATTAATTTCAACTTCATACATTTTCCACCGTAAAAATAGACATATTGCATTTGTTTGAAACCACCTTCAGCATTTCCAAGAATGCACAAGTAATGAGCACTTAAAAGTGTAACTTTTTCTATATATTCTTTATTAATGAAGTGCTCGTCTATATTATGATCATGGGCATGGCGCCAATTGAAACAAAAACAAACTTTTATAGCAATTAATGGTTCGCCGTTTTGTGAGTTTGTAATTCGTTAAAAACACAAAACAAAAAAAAAAACAAGAAGCCAAGCTATATAAATATATACATTAACATACATACACTTACATATAGTGAAATTATTATTACATAGTATTATATATTATTACGCAATATTATTAAATATATCCATATAGGACGGGTGTACTAATGAAAACAGACCTTATTGCATACTCGATAAATAAATTTAAAGCATACAAAATGCATTAGGCTAGTTATTTAAAAATGTATGTACGTTAATGCATACGACAAACGACAAACGTCATTCGTAGTAATAATTATATAGTTATCGAAAGTTGTCAACCAACATTATGCAACATGAAATGAAACCAAAATCAAATAACGTTAAAACAAATTGAATTACTTTAAGTAGAAACTTGAAATACTTAAATATAAGTGAAAGTACTTTGAAGAACTAAAATAATTAAAAATAATAATTTGATAAACAACAAAAATCAATAGATTGTTTGAGAAATCATTAGGATCTAAGTTAGCAAAAAATTGCAATTCATAGATAACGTAGTAGCAAAATAAGTAAATTATTAAATTTCGAATGAATGAAAAATTACAAATTCGTAAACAGTTAAAACTCAAAACAAAAATATAAATTGTAAACAATTAATGTTGTAATCAAACAAAAAAAAACCTAAATAATAACAAACACTGACAATGTTGAATGCTTTGCAGATTATTGACGAAGGAAGTGTAATAAATGAAAATCAATTAAAAAATAAATGAATGGAGATTTTCCAAAAATACACAAATATAAATCTAAAATATAAAAAAAAAATTATAATTATTAATTTCAAGGCAAGGTTAATTCGAGGTAAAGTAAATTTAAGGTAAAGTAAATTCAGGGTAAAGTAAATTCAAGGTAAAGTAAATTCAAGGCAAAGTCAATTTGACACGTTATACCAGCACAAATACAGCAAAAAGTTGACTTTTACACTGCGCTATTTCTGCCAAGTCAATTCATATTTGAATTTTAAAGTTCCTAGAAAACGTTTATTTTTAGCGTAAATAATTTAATTAAAAAACATCTTTTAACGTAATATAGTATATAAAAAAAATTAAAGGTGCAACATTGGTGCGTCAAAGTTCAGTTATCATTCATAGTTATCATCTTTGGGTGCTTAACATTGTGTTTTTAAAATTTAATAATAATAAAAAGTGGTGTGTGGTAGTAGACCACACCTTATTTATTCTGATCACTTGCTTAGTTCATAAGCTTCGTGATTTTTGTGAAACACAGTTTTCATCAAATGTTGCCCCATTTCGCGTGTCGATCGTCGCAAGCTGTTGCGCAATGTGTGTTTTCGCTCACCTTCTGTATTCGTTGAAATCATTGCAGTAAGTTTCATTCTGCGTTCACTGGTATCCATTATGGAAATTTCCGCTTTTGCAGTCGGCGTTTCCCGAGCAGTATTTAAAGGTTTGATGGTTGTTTTGCGTCTTAAACCATTTCGTATAATTTTATATGCGCTGGCATGTTGCTTGTCCTTTCCACCCATTTCAATGTTCAATATTTCGTTCTCATCAGAATTAGTCTTAAATAAATCATCGTGCTTGGATGGATGCATCAGTTTCCGTAAAGATTTACGTATTAAATTACGTACATTCAGAGGTTTCTTGTGATCGGTTGAGTCGTTTGAACCATTGGAGTGCAAAGACTCTTTGCTTTGTGTTGTTGCAGCGCGTTGGTATGCACGCACAAATAGTGCCGGCGCCTTGAAGTCAATTTCGTCCTCATCCGAGTCAGAGGCATATGCAACATCTTCGTTCTTTAATTCTTCAACCGTACATGATTCTCTTTCAACTTGTTCAGTTTGTATTTTACCAGTCAATTCAATATGAGATTGAATTGTACACTCATGCAAAGTATTAGTTTTTTCCACATCTTCTTTATTGAAATCATTTTCTTCATCTTCTTCGGCTATTTCGGCCAATCTTTGGTTGAATGTAATTTTTTGCTCGATGTTCACATTTAAAGTCGATTTCGTACAAGGACCTATAGCCTTGCGCATTTTCGCCTCATTGATACTATTCTCCAGCTCCAGCTGATAACGATCTAACTCTTTACCTATATCCATACTACTATCCTCACTTGCGGAATCCAATGAACGTTTCGGCAACATTAAGACTGGTGAAAATACTAATTTATCCGCCAGCAGCTTGCTAGGCGTTAGCTCTTCTATAGGTATATTGGTGAAATCTATGCGACAACCAACAGTAGGCTTAAAAGGCAATGATATTTTTAAATCAGTTGGAACTACTTGGCCAACTTCCATACCAGTGTTTTCAACGCCGTCAGAAGAAGTAGTTGTCGCAACGCTTTGGCAACGTTGGATCTCAAATGGGTTTCTTGTTGCAGTTACATCCTGTGTTCGTAGATTTAAGGCTGCATTTACAAAACAATTACCTTCAGCAACATTAGTTAGTTGTGCTGGCACATCACGTAAAACCTGAATGATGAAATTAAATTATTATTTAAAAATTTCTACGTAATATGTAATTTAAATGTCTTACTTCATATGGATTAAATTGTTTTTCAGGCAGCTCTAAATTCAATGCTGGATTTTCAAAGCATGCTTCAACTATTTCCGATTCACGTTTTTTCTTCTTGGGTGGTTTGCGTTGAACTTCGTATGGATTTTGCGAAAGCACATCACCACCAATTTTAGTCGAATTTGTCTTTTCAACTGGGCCTTTAATTATATCTGAAATTGATTTCACTTCCATGCAAGGATCTTGTAGAACAACATCCGTTAATGGGGTTTGTGCACGCCTGCGTAGCACAACTTTTTTCGGCGTAGAGCTGAAAGCCGAATTGGTAAAGCAAGTATTTCTGTCAGTAGTAACATCTGCAGTGTGTTCCAAACATCCTTCAGATTTTCGTTTGCGTTTTAGTGTACGAAATACATCCTCATCTCCGCTCTGAACTATTGACTGGGGCATTTTGACCAAATTTCTTTATTTATAATTATATATCAGCATTTATAAACAATTTTAAACATTCACTAAAAATATTTTGTAGCCAAAGGAAATCGTTTACTCCTTTTTACGACGGCCATTTTGAATTTCTTTCATTTGCCGCCAATTCATTTTTTCAGCCGTACATTCAGTGGTAATAAATTTTTATACGTACTGTCACTTTTGGGGAAAAATATACAACACACTTTGTGAACAGCTGATTTTTGTTGTTTCATAACCTTACCACATTTCAGCTGTTCATTGGATTTTCGCGAACATTTTTCTGTTTCAAATAGAAAATAATGGATTTACATAAATTTTTACAACCCGCTACTTTAACAGCACAAATAGTTCGAGCTTATGGCAAACACAATAAGAAGTTCTTATATAAAGATGGAAAAAAATATGGCAAAATCATTTATTATCCAATGTAAGTATGCAGTCATCAATATGTACGCAAATGCATTTAGCTATTTGTCTATTTTAAAAGAAACCCTGAACATGAAGACCCACCAATTGAACCAGCAAAGCTTTTCCGTGTTCAACGTGTGAAACCCGTCAAGGGTAACCCCTTTTGGGAGAAGCGTATTTTAAAGGATCTTGGGCTTGATGGGAAACAGAGTGATTTCACTGTAGTAAAAAATATACCAGATGTAAATGCTATGTTGTGGAAAGTAAAGCATTTGATAAAAGTCACCCCCATCACATTTCCATATGGTGAACCCACAGCGAACGATCTTAAACACACCGTTCTCAAGGAAAATGGAGAATGTATTGTTACGAAGGAAATAGGTCCTGTTGTTGAACGTTTAGAAGCAGCCGAAGCATTTGAATCAGACCCCAAACGTTTAGACACAGATTTATTAAAACGTGATGCTCGAATGAAATGGCTGAACCCATGGTAAATAGAAAGTAAAAAAAATTAGAATGATTTGCATTACTTTAATAAATAAAAAATAATAATCAGAATTAAGTCAAACGTTTTTCAATCCAAACTTCTGTTGCTACTTTTTTCTCGATGGTTTTACAGCCTGTTGTGGAAAAAAGTCCATGCACGCGATCATACGTAATCACTTCTTTAAGCATATCCCTAAAATGGAAAAAAATGTTAAATCCGATTTTTTATATTTTTCAATGTTAATAAAATCGTACTCTATCTTTTGCTTTTCTGGGCGTCGTTCCCATTTAAAAAATTCTGCTGATATGCACTGGTGGACATGCTGCTTTTCAAGTGGCAAAAATGGAATGAAATGATCGATTACATGTTGCTCTATTAAACCAGCTCTTTTTAAGCCACCTTCTAAATTATAGGCAGCTTTTTCTAGTATTTGTTCGAAAGAGCTTAACTTAATATTTTCGCGTAATACACCATTCTTTAACATTTTTGCCAGTTGATCAGATATTTGTACACCTGCTAAATTTGAAAGAAAAATGAATATAGCTTTGGAGCCATCTAATTTGTCAGGAAGTGCATTATAGTCCACCAAGGATGCTAGCGATTCAAAGACACCGGCAGGCATTTTGTCCACTTCATCAAAAATAAATAATGAACGGGGACAATCTCTAATGCCCGTCACCACATCATAATAAATACGTTCCTGTGTAAAAAATAAGGTTATAGTTCTCTGAATTATTTTTAACTGATGTCATTAACTTACATTATAACTTTCAACATTTTTTTGCAATGGGAAATCCAGTCTTCCCATATATTTATGTACAAACCGACTTTTTACCCCCTTCTCAAACAGCGTCTCCGCAATCATATCAGCCACAAAATTTTTACCAGTTCCCGGTGTACCATGAAAACTCATTACCAGTGGCTTTCGTGAAGAACTTCGAGGATTTAAATGCGCCTCTAACGCTGATATCAATTGCTGTTTAACAATGTGTTGACCAAATAATCGGTTTTGTATCATTTTTCTGAGTTCTTAAATATCAAAAATGTTATCCAAATAAATACACAAAAATGGATTTATTAACTTACTATAAACATCCCCCGGTATACTACGTTCATTGCAACACTCAGTTAATCGGCAATAGGTTTGATCTTTGAGAAAACCATATCCAGTTAGTGCGCCGAGACCAACACCGGCTCCAATGGTTAAAGATACCGGGTCAAAAAAACAGATAACATCTTTAAAACTTACAGCCAAAAGGTATAAGGATATATAAAATATTTGAGTAAAATGCATTATCTATCTATATATCATCTAGTCTGTCGTGTGTAATTTTAAAATAATTTAACTTTGCGGCTGTAACAAATACTCGCACTTCAATTAGACATTGGGAGATCTTTTTTTTACAAAAAAAAGACTAATTCACCACACTGTATGAAAACCTTACCCCACCGGAACAATTTATAATGCAACGTAACGGGGCATCTCGACAGGATAAAATCTATGTCTTGCTAACTGTCAAATCTATTGCTATTGCCATTGCCAAATCTGTATGTGGGCATTTGTTATCATAAGATAATCATTTGCGCAAAAGCGTAGGGTAGGTAGTTTCGAGCTGATGTAGCGCATGCTTTGAGCTCTTGAAAAATTTATTTTATCATTTGCGAAGGTAGCATTTGGGTAGGGAGCTGATGTAGCGCATGTTTTGAGCCCTTGAACTGTTTAAATCTTTTATGTGGAAAATAAAAAAAGGATAAAGATCCTTTTTTTTACAAATGTATATTTCTGGGAAAAATAAGATAATAAGAAAAAGATCCTTTTTTTACAAATGTATTTCTGGGAAAAATAAGAATTCATATTTTTGGACTACTATGTAATAATTGAGGCATACATTTTATATACCAATTAAAATAATAAATTTAAAATGAGCAATGATATTTTAATTTTTGCTAGTATAAGTTTATTAAATTTAAGATTTCGCTTATTCCCAACCCAATTTGCATAATTTTTCTGTAAATTAACAATATTAAACTAAATATTAATTTTTTGAAAAAATGTTATTTTGAAAATGTACTGTATTTTTATAATATAACACAACCGTCTTAATACTCGCTCTTCTAATTTTCATATTACCGAAATGAAAATGCCGTCGGCATACATATGTGCAAATGGGATATGTTGCCTCTTCGAAATTTTCATAGAAATGAAAACTGCGCTGTCAAACTGCTGAAGTGACAGCTTATAGCTTACGATATATGGCATACGAATTAGTTTGCGATATAATATATAATATATATATAATATAATAATATATGTAAGATATAAGCAATGTGGAGTCTCCACAGGCAATAGGCACGGCAATACAGTTCGCAAGGCATAGATTTTATCCTGTCGAGATGCCCCGTAATCGATGACGATAAACGATCAAAAATAATGTATTTGATGCATTTTGTAATTTAATGATTCCTGTTAGTATTTTGGGATTGTGTTACAACATTTAGTGAAATAAAATTGAAAAATAGGTTGAAATAGTAAAAATTATTATTATCATTTCATATGTGTATGCAGCACTGCTTTCACGTACTTGAAATATTCACCACTTTGTTTATGCTACAAATGTCAATCGCCACTCTTTTATGTCAATAAAACAAAAACCAGTTATTATTGTGCTTCAATTAAAAACGAAAGACAACAACAATGACGATGACTCCAAAGACACCAGGATCACGATAATTGAAATCATGTCGCAAATTACGGGTTTTCTTGAAAGCATACGCGAATATATTGGAGACAAATATGTATGTATGTAAAGTTCATGCCAAATCAAGCGAACGTCGGCAGGTTCCTCTATGAATGAAAGGGAAATGCCGCAGGAAAAATATAAAAAATATAATAATTCCAGACTGGCATTATTTTTAATGTAATCGGTGTGATGCTTAATTCATATTTGAGCAAATACACGGGAAATTGATGGAGAGCTTACCATGGGAAACAGTTTTGTTTTACAATAATTATCACATTGGATTAATACAAATTTGGACGTAGATTGTTAGTAAATAACATAATCTACAAATCAGCTATCAACATATTATTATAATGGATATTCTCAAAGAATTCTTTAGTTTCATATAAATTTAAATCTTTCCACCATTTCGCTTATAACAGATTCTACTTTTTTCTTCAGCTATGTTTAATACACAAATCAACGGATAGTCTGCCAGGGTGTGAAGATGAGAGCATATTTATCACTCATCATAAGGATGAAGAAATTAAATTTACATGCACCTTACCAAAAGAGAACCGTGTGCAAAGACCTCAACTAAAATAGTTAAAATTCCCCCCCTATACACAATACGGTAGAATATTTTTATTTTATTTTTACATTTCTTACAAACTACCTGAAGTAAACTACAAAAAGGTGACATAATTGTGCACATAATTGCACAAAAGTAATATTAAATTACAAACTTTCAGCTAAGGCCTGGGCTAGCATAGGCTTTAATTGCTCACGCAGCAGGCTATGATCATGACCATGCGTTACTTGTAATATTTTTTGCGCCTCCTTCAAATTGTTTATTGCCTCTGCTAGCTGACATTTATACAATTGAATTTTTCCAATTTTCAAATGAAGCATACCCAATAGTGGATGCCAGTCGCCATAATATTTGCTATGAATTTAACAATATTTATTAAATGAAAAATTATTTTAAATAATGCCTCTTTTTACCTACCGAAAACCTGGTACGAGCTCCTTGCCAAACTCTAAAGCTTCTTCCCACTTAGAAACATCGATAGCGGCTTCAAAGGCCGCGTCTAATGTCTTTAAATGCCAAACATTTAGTGGATGCAAGTACCCTTTTTGCTTGGCAAGGCATAATTTGCACACATCCAGATCTGAATAAGTTAATTTTTATTTTTTATGAAACATTCAATAACAGCTACTCACAGGCGATATCCTTCATATGCTCCAAATGTGTTTTCGTGATTGTCATTGCCTCGTTGTAGGCATTACGGTGTTTCGGACTGACGCCAGCGTCACAGCGTGGGCAATTATTGAGATTTATATCCAAAAATTCGTTACAATTTTTATTGGCGCAAGCAGCTGCAAGCATTTCATGCGTCTCCGCTGTATTTGTGCATTTCGCACATATACAAAAGAAATAGTAATTTGCTTGCAGTTCAGCGCGTCGTTGTGCCGGCGTGTTCAATAAATCTATATAGCTGATAAAGATCTGCAAAGATTGTGCATAAATTGATAATTTAAAAAATAAATTCATTTTGAAAAAGCCATGCAATTTGATCAACCTTGGACCAATCCAAACATTCGATATCTTCGATTGCATGTATATGCAGCGTAGTACCTTCAAAAGTAGCAACCGCATTTGGTTTGCAACTATGATCTGTTACCGAGACGCCAAGATAAATTGCAGTGGCAATTGAATTCATTTCAGGATCGAGTATGCTGAAGCCATTCGTTATTAACTATAATAAAAAGTTATGAATTAAACGTTAAATTTTAATTTGTAATCTTATCATAACAGCATGTAATTGTGTTCCACAAATCACACTGAGATTCGTTTAAGCATTACTATCGACATAATAAAATATTTATTAACGAACAAGCATGTAAATTAATTAGCGCCACAGCTGTTGCCGAAACATTTCACCGCTACATTTTTTTTTTTCAATTTGTTTGACAAGTGTATGGCCCCGCATTTCTCGAATTCTTGGCTAGTTGCCAGCAAAATGAATCTTTCTTGAGGCATTCACTCAACGTAAATACATATACATATACATCTATGGATGTTAACAAATACGATGGAATGCAACAGTAATGACGTAGAAACGGGCAACAACAATTGCTTATAGTAATTTGAATGAATTATATAGACAAATACATATCTGACGTATTTAAACGCATTTAACGACTACTACATTTCATTCATACCCTGCCATAGATACTTGTCAATTCCGTTAGATTTGGCACGATAACACTGTCACCCATCATTTCCTGCAGTACTCCATATAAAGACTCTAAATGCTCTAGGCGTCGTGCATCATTCTTTATTTCAGCATAATCTGCATCGTGAAGAAAAAAAAATATCTTTATTGATATATTTTGATTGCAACGAATCACACAAACTTACGTGACATCATATCACGAAAGCGTCGGGAGCAAGTTTCTGTGTAATAACCACGTACCAGATCACCTCCTTTATCTAATTTTATGATTAGTTTACAAAGCATGCGGGCAGCATCGGGCACATTACGTGGATAAATGCGCTTTAGGAATGGACATTCGATTTTATGCAGCACCCAACCTTGCATCTGGCAGTCACGACTACAGTAGTACACATATTGGCAGTTGGCACATTTCAGCACCTTGCAGCTGTAAACAAAATACTTTATGGGATCTTGTTACTCTCTCAATTGCACGTCATCTCACTTACGATTGCAAGCAGTTGTCGCAACGCTCTTTACGATATCTGGCTTGCAGCACGAATGCAAATGGTTTTTCGGTAAGTAGGCGATCGCCACGTTTAATGGCTTTGCCATTTGGTACATTTTGCTTCATACTGCTGTTCGCCTGTTTATTACACTTCCCAGTGCGTTGGATATCGGAAGTAGCTTTCAAAGCGTTTGGCGCCAGCAGCTCTGCGCTGCGAAAAGCGACTAAGAGCTTGTCAAACTCTTGGGTGCGTAGAAAAGTTGGCATTGATTTTCACGTTCTTAGCAGTCAACGAGTCCTCGAACGACTGAAGATGTAAAGATATTCACAATTTAAATTACCTTAATCATTCACCGAATTAGTATATTTGAGAGTAGTAGTTACTCACCTGATATGTTCGAGAGACTCGGCTTATGTCGATGCTAATTAATTACACTCCTTTATACTAAAATTTCACACAATATTGTGACAAAATTATCTTATTTCGAAAGTGAGCAAAAATTAAAATCTCTAATAAAACCCACTGAGCTTATGTTCTATTTTAAAGTTTTCTGATTAGCAATCATTCGTGCACTATCTTTTTGTGGGCACGTCTGCATGGACGACTTCTGACGCATTTGCATGAGCTATTTTTGAAACGTTTTCCTTTATGTTCAAAAGCGATATTCTAGATCAAAATTGAAAATAAAAACAAATGCAAAACACGTCTATTTTTAATAACCACACACCTGATTTACCGGGTCAGGTAGGCAGAGAGGGGAATGTTTTTGTTTATTTATGACAATCACAGGGTGCAACCGGTTTTTAATTTAACAATTACAAAATGACAAAAAAGAAAAATAAATTGGAGACATTTCCAAATTTTTCGTATAAATTAACAATAGATCAACGAAATTATTAAATAAAGTTACATGACCGAAATAAGCATTTTTTTTATAAAACAAACAGAGAAAACATCAACATTTCCATTTACATTTAAATAAATTATGTTAATGTAAGTAAGTATAACAATCTCGATTGAAATAATGATGTTATAAGTAATCAATATTTTTTAACTGTTTAGTTAGTTATATTAATTGCGAAAAAAGTTCTTGCGTGTGCACTCGGTATTGTACGAAAACACATCTGACTTTGTTCTTCATTGGAAGTTATTTGTGTTGAGAAATTACAGGTGCTGATTGTGTGGTGTAATATCGAACGGTATTTAGTTTTCTTGCGTTTATCTTAATTTAAATAATTATATTTTCGTATGTTGGCAAAGTGGTATTTAATTTTCGATTTGTTATAGTGTATCTCTAAATCCAAATCCAATACCCATAAACTTCAGACAATTAATATATTTTACCCACATTGCGTACTACTTCCCTAGCATATGTGGGGCCAGCATTTTAGGTAAATCAACAGTTTCCTTTAAAGTTTGAGCTGTTCAGTGCATTTAAAATAACGTGTTCAAACATGAGTGATACTCAACAGTCGTCAGGCTCAAGAAAGCCCTCTTCCACTAATACAAGCGACAGTAAACTTGCCACCGATCCGCCAATGCTCAATCTTGAAGAGGCGGAGGAAGATCGCAAGCATATGCAAAAAATTATAGCGGCCTTGCGTTATTATCAGTAAGTATATACATATTTTCAATTCATCTATGCATGTAATAATCCCCTGTTATTATTTGGCTGGGGTTGTGTGCCAATTATCATAGGATGTAAATAATTGAATTTTTGAGGTTATAACAGTGAGTCTAAGCGGCTAATCGTGTATTCCATACTGACAACAATACTCAATGATTCTTTGAATCATTTCCTTTCTATATACACAAAATAATATTGCTACAAATAAAGAAATTAATATACAATGCGTCTGAATTTCATTGTATGAGCGCATGTGTCAAGCGATAAGCGTTAGTAAGCATACATAGATATATAGTTAGGAAAAGGCTGGCACTACATAAATGTTTACTAATAGTAATATAATCAGGCGGTGACCAGGATAAAGTATTATAGTAGTAGCTTATAATAGAGCTCTAGGCTAACGCATATCAGTACCGTCGATATAGATAAGATCCTTCTTACTATTTCGTTATACTTATTGATTAATAATAACCCAATATAACTACAACATTTCACAAAATTTTGTTCAACATGTTAAAATGGATAACTAATATTATTTTTGTAGAAAATATTGCTATGCGCGCGTGAACAAGACTGAAAGCTACCTCAATAGTCTTCCCAAACGTCATCAGGACATGTTGGTTAAATATCGCAATCATTTGCGTGTGATAAGAGACTGCATTGATGAAAATCAAAAGGTTATTAAGAAAATGCTGCGTGACAATGTCGGATTTATGGATATGGGCGGATCCGAGTATTTAGCACAACAAGACAGTGATGGCCATACTACAAAAATAAGGCATCAAGATATGGAACATGTAAGAAAATGTTTATAGAATTTACATATACTATAGACACATAAGCAACTATTTTTTAAAGAGAAGCATTTCAGTTTTGTGTAGTTTAGCATTTCAAAATGGTCTAGTACCAATTGAAAAGCACTTGTTGCAATTTGTAAATTGCAATCCATAGCAAACTATGTATATATCAAATACTTACTTGCCACAGGCAACAGAGCAAGCTGATGTTGAACCTTTTAAAATTTTAAAGGCCCAATCGACATTAAAGTTAATTGCGCGCGATTGGAGTGCAGCCTGCGCAGAGGAACGTGAGCAGTCATACAAACCAATCATCGACGCCGTTGAGGAATTCTTTAAGCCTGGCGAATTGTAAATATAACTAAAATGAAGGTGAATTATCTCACAGTTAATGCGTTTTTCCTTTCAAATTTTTCAGCGCACTCAATGAGGTAAAAATTCTTGTGCCTGGCGCCGGACTTGGTCGTCTCACCTACGAGCTTGCTTGCCGCGGCTATGAATGCGAGGGCAATGAATTTTCATATTTCATGTTAATTGCCTCATACTTTGTCTTGAATCTGTAAGTATTTCAGGTAGACATGAAATTTTTATACTAACGCATTTCGGTTTTTTCAAGTTGCACTGAGGAAAATAAATATACACTTTACCCCTGGGTGCATCAGTATGTAAATAATTTGCGTATGGCCGACCAGGTGGCGCCAATACGGTTTCCTGATATTTGTCCGGCAAAGAATCCACCAAAGGGCAATATAATGATAGCGGCTGGCGATTTCTTGGAGGTATATAAATTAATACATGTTCTTTAGTATATAAGCATTGCTACTTAAAGTTCAGAACCTTAATAGTACAGAATAGTGAAATTGAAAAAAAACGTTAAATTAAAGAATATCATATTTTATAAGGAAATATGCGTGTGTAAAACCCGTATATTCGGTTTATAATTAGTTATACTGAAACACTTTAGAATTATACATATAATTATTTATGCCTATAATTACAAGTTGATTTGTGCATATGCATGTTTATAAATTATAAAAGTTTTTTTTATCTTGCAGGTCTACAAAACGCCAAACTGCTATGATTGTGTCGCGACATGCTTCTTTATTGACTGTGGCAATAATATTGTGGACTTCATTGAAGCTATTTTTAGGTACGTATAGCTACGAATTCGCCCTGTCAAGCATTTTATTGCATATTTATATGTCTTGATAAAGACATTTATTAAGCAGATGTGCACTCAAAAATTACGTTTATTTTTGTTTTAACGGTAAAACTATAATTGAACTTTTTTACTTTTTAGAATATTAAAACCCGGCGGTATTTGGGTAAATTTAGGTCCACTACTCTACCACTTCAGCGATATACAAGGGGAAAATAGTATTGAACCAACTTTCGAGAACCTGGAGTTAATCATAAAAATGGTTGGTTTTGAGTTTCTGCGTTCCCAGACTGGTGTGCGTACCAAGTACGCACAGAATCCCCAGTCTATGCTAAAAAGTGAATACGAAAGCTTGTTTTGGGTTTGTCGAAAGCCCGAAAATGCGCGTGACAATACAGACGATTTGTCGCAACGCGACGATGATGTAGAGGAGTCCGGCGGTAGCAGCACTAGCAACCCAAATAATCACTATGTTGATATATACAGCAATGGCTATAAGAATGCTTACCAACATCAATAGTACTAACAGTCTGTTAAGTAACAAAGACAACAAATTGTGCAGGGTACTAGCTTGCCTAATATTTTTAGTTATTGGTTATTTTGCAATTATAGGATTTCTGTTTAAACAGACATACAGTTATATATAAAACAAAAACAAACAAAGTTTCCGGCAATATATTATGCTTAATTGATATGTTGGAATGTTGGCTATGAGTTCACACAGCTTCAAATATGTTTATATAACTACAAGTTGTGCTCTTTTCTGGGCGAATTAGGCAAATGAAATTGAATTCTCGAACATGAAATGTGTTTTTATGTTGATTCAAGCTGTACACGGTACAAATGGGTAATTATCACACTAACGTAATAAACGTGTAGTTATTTAAGTAAAGTATTAACAATATACATATGTATGAAGTATAATTTTTCATTTCAATTGCTATTTTGCAGAATGACGCTGAGAAACTAATATTACTAGTTTTTGAAAAATTAAGAAAAAAAAACATTTTTTAATGCGTACTATTGAAAATCACGCGTAATATCTCGATTCTTTCCGTATGCTATGCATATACATACATATATATATGATAAAGTTAAATGGAAAACGTTTTATTTTTTAATTAATTTTGCATCCATTAATGGTAGTAATAAATGAGATAATACGCCTGTATTAAGACACCTTTGTATAAAACAAAAAAAAAAAAATGTATAACGTTAAAAATAAATGGAACACTTGTTGAAAATATTTCCGCGTAAAAAACGTATTTGTTTTTATTGTTAAAGTGGTTTTGTCAAAATGGGGATATAAAATCATAATGTAAACATAAATATACGTAACAGTGCTGTCAATTACTAAATGTCATACTTCCTATACACAATAAAAATTTTATGATTTATTTAAATCACATACGCTATTCATTACAATTAGAGTTGAGGAACTGCACGAATAATTGCGGCACTTTATCTAAAGTGCTTGTGGTGGCATGGTGCAATTTGGTATAATTGAGAAATTGTCTACGCAAACGATTAAGCTGTATAGCATTCACGCCTGCCGGCACTTCCACTTTCACCTGACTACCTTTGACCGGCACGGGACCTGTATTACCGATTTTACGCGCAGCCAACACGTCCGCTATAATTTGTTGCGTTAACTTGTCCAGCTCAAAGAGGTAATTCGTAGCACTTAGTGGCGGCTAATAGGTATTTAAATGCAAAATTAGATGTAATTATTATTTTTTAACTGTCGCACTTACATTCTGCGTGCTTTGATTCGGGGGTAATGGTTTTGATTCATAGAGCGCACCATGGATGGCTTCAAGTTCAAGTATATCGTCTGGAAACACTACAAATAGTGGACTATCCCAACGACAATTGCCGTGTGGCTCTTCAAAACGCATACACAGCGCATCGAAAATTTCGCGCGTATAAGGCATATTAGAGTTGTCTGTAATATTGTTTGTGCCGCTTGGCACCAAATCTTCACCTGTTCGTTGTTGATTGAACTCCCAGGCACGCGCCTCTTGTATGCCGCAGAAAAGTGTGCATTGCGTACTGCGTGCAGCTTTTGTTGCACAGAAAAGCTCATAGCGATAGCCTACAAATACGCTCAGAAATATAAAATGTTTTTATATGGACCATGTTTTTGTACCTTTTATGTAATTGCCAGCATCCACCACTACTACGTCGTCCTTATTAAGCAATCGTAGCGCTTCGGACTTGATATCGCTACGCACTTGCTTTTCCTTTTGAGAATCTGCGAAATATTCATTTTTTGCAAAACCTGCATTGGCTATCGAAATATTCTCTGAGATGAAGTGCACCTTCTTGCCTTTATCAGAGAAAAATTTTTGCAGCTCTTTAGCACGAGTTGTTTTAC
Organism: Bactrocera tryoni; assembly: GCF_016617805.1. Classification (NCBI taxonomy): domain Eukaryota; kingdom Metazoa; phylum Arthropoda; class Insecta; order Diptera; family Tephritidae; genus Bactrocera; species Bactrocera tryoni. The sequence goes on along the minus strand of NC_052502.1, from coordinate 72,837,766 downwards.
CGCTGGACGGTAAACCAGATATTACTATCATAGGCATAGTTAAGCGTATTTAAAAAAATTATCTAACTTTATATTTATAAAGCACTAAATATTAAATTTACTAAAAATATAAGAGGAAACCTGCACCGCGTTTTCTAGTCGTGGTGAATTTGCGATTGTTTACATGCGTGTGGGAACTGAACAGCTGATAATGAAAACAAAGGCGTAGTGTCTTAACATTTCGTATAGGAGCTCTATTTATTCAAATATTCAAAATATTAATTATATAAAATAGAATATTAGCAAATAAACAGCACACGTTTAAAAAGTAAGTTGATTTGTATCAAATAAAAATATTTTGTATATTATATTTAGAATATAGGCATAATATTTATGCATTGAACCCCAATTAGTATTTCCATGCTTACGCCACTGTAAATCAATTTGTTTATTTGACTTCACATCTGAGCTGAGGCTTTTTCGAAGGGATAATAAATATAATAAACAAGAATAAATAAAGTATTCGGTCATAATGTCGGACGGGAAGCGCAGACGGTATCGCAGAGTTAAGGTTTGTTTCCTGTATAATATTTTGCAAAATGTTATAAATGAACTCTGCTTTTGGCAGCAAACTGAGGATAAACGTCCTATAATATTAGCCAAACGAAATGTGGAAGAAGATTCAGCAGGACGTCGAAATGGTGAAGCGGAAATGCAACCAAAAATATTACTTAAATCTCGCGCTGAAATGAGAGATGATGCAGAAGTGGCAGAGACTTCTGCAAATGCAAGTACAGCGCCACTAAAAACAATGATTGTCACACGTAGTGAAGTAGCGCAAAGTCCGGGCTTAAGTGGTGTGAGTCCAGTTACAACTAAAGAGCAGTTGCACCAGCAAACACAACAAGCAAATGTGTCTGGGAATGATGTAAATTCGGCAACTAATGTGCATATAATTGAGCCGCTGCCACAAATGACACGTCCTGCAACTGTCATATCTTCAACTGGTGCAATAAATGCTAGTACGCGCAAATTACTTATGAAAGGAAATACGGACTTTTTAGTAGTTGGTGTGGTGGGTACGCAAGGTGTTGGCAAATCCACTATAATGAATATTTTAGCCAACGATGATACAAACTACGATTACTACCTCAAACTGTTTGTGGAAGAGGATAGCTTCTTTCCAACAAAATTAAAGCCACATAAGTGTTCGGCGCGTTCACGCACCGAATCCACACATATGTTTATAACCGGAGATCGTTTGATATTGCTTGATAGCCCGCCGGTGATGTGCAATTCTTACCGTAAGGATATGACCACAAATGAATTGGATGATTTACGTCAGATAATAAGTTTTCTATCAGTGTGTCATTTGTTGATTGTGGTGCAAGACGACTATTTTAATATGAATTTTATACGATTATTGCAATTTGCCGAAATTATGAAGCCAACACAAGATAATAAACCATTTGTAAGCAATTACTTTCCTAATGTGCTATTTGTAAAGAATCGTGCTAAACGTCAGGATTTCACAACAAGTCAGAAAGAACGTATGGATCGTATGTTGCGCGCTTTGTTTAAGGATTCGCAATTGCGTATATATAAGGGACAAACGGCCGAGCAGCAAAAGCAAAAGAAAACACGTCCAACGGAGGGAGAGCGGCAAATAAACACATTCTTATTGCCTGAAGTAGACGGTAAAAACATATGATTTATACTAATTAATACTTTGATTACAATTGTGGGTGTTTATGTTTAGAAAATCATGACAACTCAACGTTTCACAAACCGCTGCGCGAAATCATTGACGAATTTCGTTCACTAGTCTTCATGACGCCACGCACTGATATGTATACCGGCGCTAGCGAGCTAACTGAAGCTATTTGGTTTGAGCTGCTCACAAAATTGACACAGGACACACAACAATTCTTTAACACCTATGAAGAAATTCAACGCAAACATTTAGAGATAGGCAATGTTCATATTGGCAGTCAAGGTAATAGTGCTAAGGATACGCACGAAAACTGGAGAGAACAATAAAATACATACATATAAATAAATAAATAAATGAAATGAACCGTATAACTAGTTTATTGATTAAGAATTCGTAAATAATTTGTTTTAAGGGTTCACTCACAAACAAACTCTAAACAAAAAGCCAAATGAGAAGAAAAAAACAAGAAATATTATTAACTTCTGCTTCACCGAAGCTATAATACCCTTCACAAATATAAAAGATTACATACAAGAACTTGATTGGTCTGTTTTTAAGCTTCAACACTTTCTAAGGAGATTAACCTTAGGCAATAAATCTCGTCAAGTTTCATGGCGATAACTCGTCAAATAAAAAAGTTTCCATACAAGCACATGATGAGAGAGGATGTGTACAAAATTTCATACCCATATCTCAAAAACTTGCATAAATATTTACAAGGTATACGGCGCTTTCTTCTTAATGTTACAAACTTCATGGCAAACTTAATATACCCCATTCAGTGTATATACATACATATATTTCATTATTTTTTTTACAATATATTTGAAATAAATATTTGGAATATCCTTTAATTATTGATTACTTGTAAACTGTTTGTAGTAGCGGCCTGCGTCGCTGCTCGAGAGGTTTATAAGCATGTTGATATACGCTGGCCAAACGCCAATGTTCTGGGTAGCCGCCCTCTCCGGCGCCACCGCCAAAACAACGAAACGGTGGCACCAACGTATCAATATCGTAATTCCGTTTTGCGTAGGGATCACGTTGACGCGGCACCACCAGCACACGACTGGCATTATGTGATTCCAAACTGCAGCCGCTGTCCGTGCTAATAAAATGTCCCGCTGCATTGTATTTGGGCACACCAACACGAAATGGTGCTTTACAGATGGCACGCGGCGGCGCTGCGTGGTAACAGCGCGGTGGTTCGGGTGCAACCTTGTGACATAGTCTTGAACGCGCTCGGCTTAGAAAACCTGGCGCACCGATATTTTGTTTTGAACGTCTACAGCCACGTTCGGGTACAAGAGCCTCACACGAAGCTGCTATACTACCACCACTGCCGCCGAGATATTTTTGGCGCAATGCGCGGTATCCCTCAGCCATGATGTTAGGTGAAGATTGATAATGCTTGCTCAACCGATTTGAAGGCATCGCACAATCACGAGTTACACTACGCGCACGTGGCGGTGGCGCGCGTACCATACAATCTTCGGTGCTGCAGGGACAGTCCGTGTCGCGTTCAATTGCGCGACCGCCAAAATCTGATTTGCGGCGCATTATATCCTTATCGAAAAAGCCCGTTTCGCCGAGCGTACTATTGAATACACCCGCCGAGCGTCCTAGATCTGTAGCGGGTTCATCGCGCGGTGTTTTTACGTAATTGAACACAGCAGGACCGGCGGTATCGTCCGAACCGTCAATATGTGGTGGCCGACGCGGTTCATCCGCTGGATTGCTGGGTCTATAATCCCAACCAATGGCCAAATCCATAGCTGTCATTGGTTTATCGGGCTGCGCTGAGGAAATTGCACGTGATAAGTCACCAGCATAAGCTTTGGGCACGACGCCACAGGTGCGTGGGCGAAATACCTTCATTTTCGTACAATGTGTGGGGCCAGCATTATGCGTTCTTATGCCAACACCCGTGGCAAAGGGAGCAATATCCAGCGCTAAGCCGGGATGCTCACCAGTAATTTGCCGCTTGCGGAACGCCATGTCCACCACACAATCCGGCAACGGTTGATGGTCCAAATTGTCATGATGCATGCGCTTAGCTAATTCGAAATTAGCGTAGGGCGGAATGATAGGTGACGGCGAACGCTCGTTGGGTTTCGCTGTAATTGATTTAAGTGGCATTGTTTGCTCAAGATTTTGTAGCGCAGGTGAATCGGGGTTTTGATAACCGAATTTTTGTTTAAAGTATTCCAAACTTGGTCCAACAGAATCCGTCAGAGCAGCTGTTTGCGGCAATAACGATGTCTCCGTCTGCACTTGTGGCATTGGGTCAATTTGAGGTTCCGTCGGTGCAGTGAGTTCCAGCTGGGAAGTATGAGCAGCGTTCGCGGTTGGCGAAGAGACACGCGTCAGCGGTAGTATCACGGGACGAGTAAGGGTAACGTCCGGCTTAACCGATTGACAAAGGTGGTCGCCAAGTAGCAGCTTATTCAGTGGCAGTTCCGGTTCTATGTTATTGTCGCGTTCGTACTTTTGTTGCAACAACTGGTCACGTGAGGGGTGTTGATGTTCGTATGGCGTAAAATCACCTGGCACGTATTCTAAATCGGAACGCTTGTAAAAAAAAGACAAGTCAAGGATGTTTCTTACTATTTTTCGGTAGATATTATTTTTTTTGTGGATGACAAAATAAAATATGCAAAAATATATGAGATAATAACGAATGTATTTTAGCAAGCTGGTGGTATTTGTATAGGTTCACAAGGCTCTTCAGGCTTCTTCTCATTACCTTTCTTCCTCTTTAGTTTCTTTGAATTAACCGAAAAAGTATGATAAACAAGATGTGTTAAACAAAAACTCGTTTAAAGTATGAACGAAAGTTTGAAAAACGAGGAACCTATACTCACTTTTTTATCTTGACCCTTAGCGCACTTTCCAATGCCTTTCTCACCTGGACTGAAAATACTTCTGACGGTTTCGCATTTATCTTCGCATTTCGGTGGCTCATCTTTTTTCCCGCAAACACTCTTTTTGCGTGGGAAATTGCGCCATTTATATTTTCTGATCAGACACTCGTTGTATTCGTCGGCAAATTTACGAGTTATTTTACGTGGTAGCTCGTAAGTGCTGCGAAAGTAGCCCCAAGGATTCTTATCCGAACTAAAAGTAATTTGTGAAAGTTGTTACCAAAAAGTTTTCAAATTAAAGGCTTGCAAAGCAGATTCTAAGAGATTTTCTTACTCATGTGCTACAATGAAATGAAACATTATTGACAAAATTCAAAGCATCTCATGTGGAAAGACAAACAAAGGTCTCTATAAGAAGTCAGATTAGCAAAAGTTTGAAAGCTAAGCTCTTCAGTTCTTCTGTGGAACTCCGATTAAACTGTATCTAGTAAATTCCACTGGCTTACTGAGGTCAGTGAGCAATCTACCATAAGCTACAATAGGACCGGAAAAGTAGTAGCCGCATTATAAAGAGAAGAGCAGCATTATAAAATAAGCCTCAAAATCATTCGATGTGTGTCACTAGGCTGGAATCAACCGTCATCATAAGTCAAGTCCTTAAAGCTGTAAACTAAACTAAGGTTACCCATCTGATTTTGTTAGATCTGTGCGGAAATTTTCGGGAGATCCCAGAGCTCTACCATAAATATTAACCGATCCATACCCATAAGGTCAACTTAAACCGGATCAGCGCTCAGTTTTAGTAAAATTTTCGTCGAAGTGATGGATAATGGTTTCAATACCATAAACATTAACCAAGCCATACCCATAAGGTCAACTTAATCCGGATCACCATTCAGTTTCAGTCAGATTTGCGTAGAAGTGATGGATAATGGTTTCAATATCCTTTTATTTGACTATGATTTAGCTTTACCTTTCCTTTTGAAAGTTTATGAAACAGCAAATCTGTTTAGAAAGGCCGTAAACGCACGCCCCTCAAACGGCACGACATCTGCAATGCCGGTGACTGGTCTCAGTTCAAGAAAAAGAGAGTAGTCTCTAAAAGCTGAGCTCTAGAAATACGGAATGGATGAGTACGCAGCCAGTACGAAGAAGGACAGGTTAGAAAATTCTTCATTAGCGGATTTTCTCAAAGTCTACGCTACGATCTTATAAAGCAACTACAGTAATTCGAGCTACAATGATATCAATCCATTTTTCATAACATAAGGAACTGACGGTGTTAATATATTTGCGTAAGACGGAAAGACGAAGAGGTTATATGTATGTATGTTTACAGCAATGTATTCTGTTGAAACTCTCCGAGGCTCCGCGGGTGTTTCGAATTTTCTTGAGTAGAACCTAACGGTGCACTTTGATCTGCTGTGCGTAAATACCTCCAAGTACTTACCGATCAGCGCTGCACAGCAAATGTCCGTTATTGCCAGCGATTATTTTCGTCGGTTGCTTATGGGCGCGCGGTTTTGGTGGATACCACTTCGGCAACTCCCAATTGCATAGACGTTTCGCGCTGTAAGCCTTCTCGAACTAGCAAATAAAGAAAACAACAAAAATGAGTGAAAAAAGCCCGACGGCGCTGGCACAACCACTAGTCATTCATTTTTCGCGACATATTGCTACAAATCCAACACAACCTGTTCTCCCGCCTGACGGACTATATATCATAGCCAACTTTGATGCGTTAATTTATATCATTTTAAGCCTTTAAATCTTTAAATACCAACGCATACAAATTATAGATACACATACATATGTAAACAAAAAAAAACAAAATATGGGCGTTTTGTTGCAGTTGCCCAAACATCCCTGCGCTAAAAAGCTGTTTATTAATAAAAAAGTCACCGCACATTTACACACGCATGCTACTTCGGCAACACTCTATACTCCTGACGCTCCGTGACAGCACCACGCCAGAAGCAAAGTGTTGTTGTGCCATCCCTCAATCGGCATGAGCTGCAATTACATGGTGTAATTTTTGAAATGACATATGTATGCAGCGATTACGAAGAGTATTGCTCCTAATACCGTTATAATCCTTGTTTACTTTTTGAAAACCAGCAGCAAAAAACCCGAGCGATTTATTAACATTTGTAAACATTTTTTAGCAAGTGGAAGAGCCAACAGCTACCGTTAAGCGGCTGAGTAATTTATCATAACTAAATCCAATTGGAAAATGTCCAACCTTTGGCGGATGAATTTCAGGAACTTTGTCAGAAGGATTTGTTGCTCGAAGGATCAGCGTTATTTTTTGTGTCTTTTATGAAGAGGGAATGTTTTAAATTTGATCACATATTTTCGCTGAGCAACCAGCAGTAAGAACGTGTAAAAACAGAGTCCAAATCGAGTCCAATTTGCTTTTTCCGTCTACTTGAACTTGAGAAACTCTTCACATTTAACCGAATTTCGTTAAAATTTTGTCTAGTCTCAATTTGTAGATGTAGCATTAGAAGCCATAAGCAGTAGAAATAGATACAACCAGTAAAAAATTGTAAAGAGAGGTGAACCGTTGCCATTCGGTCTTGTCCAGCGGGCAAATAGTCTATTTGAACTTGTGAAACACTAACCAAATTACGTTAAAATTCTGTCTACTCTCATTTTTTGGATAGATGACAACACTATTCGAAAATACCAACTGATCAAATTTGACCTGGACGGATACAATATTTTTATACATTCGTGTGAAGTTTGATCTCTATGGTATATAGTCCATTAGTATGTCTTTAAAAGCTGCTTCTTTATGACACGTAAAGTTCGTCTAGTGATTTTTACCATGGAAAAAAGTTTTCTAGTTTATAAATATACTTGAAATTTTGTATTTCCAATGAAATCACAGCTACGGAATCGCTAAACATATTGCAGAAGATTTTCGGTGGGTCTACTTTATCGCGAACACAAGTATTTGAGTGGCACAAAGCATTTAATGAAGGTCGTAAAGTTACCGAAAACTTGTCTCATCAAAGTCGTCCATTCATCGCTGTTAATGGCGATGAAATCAAAAGAGTTAAAGAAAGAGTGCTTGAGAGAGAGAGATAACAGAGGATCTCAACAGTTCTTATGTACCGATTTAACACATTTTGGTTAATGTTTTGGGTGTGAAGGCTGCCAAGAGACCTGAATCTTTTGAGTTGAGGTCGCAAAAAGGTGCTTGACAACGTGGCTGTGGACTCTACATTCAAAGAACACATCATTAGAGAGGTGAAAAGACGTTGGTTTATGAATACCACGTCGAAACTGTCTAACAATCTACCGAATGGAAAAGAAGCTGTAAAAAAAATCGCTAAAGGCATTGAAGATCATTCCAGAAAAGTATATTAGCTCATTAGCGATAATAATGATAATATTTTTGTCAGTCCGGGCAAATTAAGGATATTTGAGTCTTTCCCAGAAAGTTTTTAAGTTATTTGCTTTTAATACATATGTATAAATTAAAGCTTATTCTCTTTCATAACGCCAGAACGTCTAGAATAAAGTTTTCGAAGAGAAGGCTATGATACAAAATCTACAGAGAATAAACAAAGATTGCCACAAAATCCTAGCCATATAGGAAATATACCGATCAAAGTCAGTTTGGTGTGAGGTTAGTAGCCAGCTCTTATGAAGAAAATTTCGCTTTAACTCTTTCGAAATTTTTAGCAGACAAACGCCAGAGGCATTGAGTTGAAAATTTTAAGAACAATACGGATTGAGAGTTCTCGTAAAAAAATGTTTACTTACATTCTTTAAAGAATCGAGCAGAAAAGTCATAGATGCGATACGACTTTGAAACGTCGCTGAAGATCGAGGGAAACTCGTCAAAACGATACCTTTGCCGCCCACTCTTCGCTGAACCGTGAGAAAACCAACGCCAACATAACCTTAAAACGCAACAACAAAAAGTATTTTCAATTATCATATGTAAATGTGGCGAGTTGACAAATTTTTGACTATTCACTACTGATTACATGCAAACATACGCACTGAGACTTGCCGTTATGCCAGCGGTGGCGACCAATGACACTTGTCAACACCAGCAATGATTGAAGACCAACACAGCACACCGCACGCAAGCTGCGGAGGATGTGTTGAGCGGCAAATGGAGTAAATGGCATGAAACCACAAGCAACGGCACGTGCGGACGCAACAAATGCGAGCACCAAATGCGAGCGGGAGCGTTGCTACAAACACACTTTACACACATTGTGTTATTGTAATTAAATTTACACGGCAATTACATCGACTTATAGGAAGAGTATGTATCAAAGCAACAACAACAATCATTGCAAACGGTTTAAGGATATTATTGCAAAATTGTTGTAATGCTTTAAGCTGCGTAAAATTACCAAAAGCCTTGTTGTTGTTGTAAGTGTTTGCGCCTCTTACCGGAGTAAATCGATTGTATTTTGTTAGAAGTGTCATTGGTTCAAGTGTGAAATACAAATTGATTTTAAACTCAATTAGCAAATGCAACAATAGGAATTTATGCTCTAACGGTAGTGTAGTTTTATAGCAGACAAAAGATTGCTACAGCAACGAGCTGATTTTTTGCAATATTCACAAGTGAAACGAAATAACGGTGCAATGTGAGATTGAACAGTGGCACAAAATGAGCAAAGGAGGGTTAAAAAATTTACTAGAATTAATCTTGAAAAAATTGCAGCGTTATTTGTGAAGCAATTTCACCAACTAACTCGGAAAAATTGAAATAAAATCTTTTCAATAACATTAACTTTTCATAAATAGTAGTAAAATCTAAATACAGTGTTGAGTTTTGCGATAAAATTCTATTATTTGTTGTGAAATATGTTGACAGACAGAGACTTGACAGATCAGCTGTTTTGAATAAGTGTTTAAATAAGGTAACGGCTGTCAAAGATGATGGTAAACGTTTTCATAATGAAGACAATATGGCGTTTACACCGTTGCGTAACGACTAAATGAGCTTATACTACTAATTTCAATGTGCGACAAAATATTTTTGACAAGTGAAGGGTTCCACAAGTTTAAGAATCATCTCTGAATACTTTTTATACATTCTCTAAAGGCTCTTTAACAAAAAATATACAAAAAGAAAGATCACTGTCTAATTTTTTTTAATTAGTGTAATCGGCTTCTAAAACTTTAAAGAAATTTTTCTCGAAATGCTGTTTTTAGAGCCGATCTATCTTCGAAACGACTGGACTATTCCTAGTTAAAATTGTCACACAACCTTCTTAGTTAAACACATTTGTCAGGTAATGATCGAAGGAATAAATTTTTTGTTAAAACCACTTTTTTGAGAAAGCCGCCATTTTTTCAGAAACCAAAATTTTGACTGAAATATTGAGTCCTTTGAACATTACCTACTTATATTTATTACTAGTATAATAATATTTTTGAACGATTTTTGGATTTGCGAAATTGGGTTCTATGAAGAATATTTCTTCGTCTAAAAATTGTAAAAGCCACTTCCAGAGACTTGTATCTTGAATTTTTAAACTTTTGGTAAAAAAATTTATCGTTTTCCACTTCAAACCACTGTGCAATACCAACAACCTAACCCACCAGCAGATGATTTTTATACGCATACCCGAGGGTGTCATTTATCACGTTTTATGCGTGGATTATGTAGTCAAGAAGCTACACGCTGTCTGCTTGTATTGCAGGCAAGTTGCAACAATGCCCACACAAGGCAGCAACGATGAAGGGTGTCACACCCCTTGACAGCATCATGACACCCCAAACAAGAATTAAAAAATTGCAGAAGAGCATAAAAGGCTAACAGGCGGCTGAAGGGTGCACGTGTGGCGGAAGAGTGGGGGATAAAGCAGCTAGCATACAAACACACATAATTATGTACATACATACATATATACAAACGCATACATAAACGTTTGAAGAAAGCAAATACTAAACTAGCATAGTTACAGGTTCACCGGCTACTTTAACTAATTTCACGGCAATCTGCACTGCTGCTTATTTTCGGTCAGCATTGGCTACTTTTTTAACAATTTCTTTTGCGTAAAACGCACACACACCTAAACTTTCGTAGCACTATCGGCGATCAAACATGAAAACAAAACAGATGTCCAATCAATTGTAAGTAAATTAGTATAATGTCCAATCAATTAATTGCCGCCACTATCGGCATCGACGCCAGCACTATCACTTTCGTATTATTGGCTCCCCAGTGGTATACCGTTAACTTATAAACGCCTCAATTCGCACTGAATTGTAGCACAAGCTGCAGTTAGTCCCGAAGTCTGCTTTGCGCTGTGCGAAGGTTGTGCAGTTTCTTGTGTGTCATTCAACTGAAAGAATTTGACATGATAGTACATGCACGCAGGTAAGTATGCACATGTCTATGCATGTAAATACATACTATGTAAGGGAGCAGAAATACTATTTATAACTATTTATATTAAAACTTTGTCGTTGTTAAGCAAAATCGTTACTATGTACAAATATTAATTTATATTTTTTTGTGGAGCAACAAACCGCAATAAATGTAAACGCGAAACAGGGAGCATAAGCAATTTGTTTGGTAAAAAAAAATTTTGTCTACAACTTTTAAGCAAAAAAAAAATTATTACTAAAAAAAAATATTAAAAAAATAAATGTGTGTAAAAAGAAATAAAAAAATTAAAATACTATAAATAATATGCATATAATTAATTTAATGAGAAGAAAAATAGAAAAAATATTATGTACAAATAAAGTAACATTTAATAATAAAAATATAATAGTAAATGCTAAAAATTAAAATAATTCCCAAAATTTTTTATTACTAAATGGGACATTTAAAAAAAAATAATATAATGAAAACTACAAACAATTAATATAAAAATATAAGAAATAATATAAAAAATATAAGAAATCTAAATAAAATTATGAAATTTATAAAATATAAATATGAAAAAATAGAATTGATTTGGAATAAAATATATAATAATATTTATGCATGTATGTTTTGTATATTCACTTAAAATTTAAAATTTTATAATAAAATAAAAATACATTTATGCAAATTAAAAAATAAATCATATTTAATTAATTAATTCGGTAAACGTTTCATGCAAAAAATCACTAGAAAAAAAAATAAAAATTTTCTTAAAATTAAAAAAGAAAATAAATTAAATTAAATGAAAAAAAAATAAAAAAACTTCATTTAATTTTATTTTAAATCCTTAACCCTGATAAATGTTTTTAGTGCAACCGAAAGTAATAATTTTTATTATTTTTTAAATTTTAATTATTTTTTAATAAAAAAATATGTAAAATGTAAATAGTGCCGAGCAACCAAAATTTGCCTGCCAAGAATTCTGAATAAGTTGCGTAAAGCACTCCCGTGCTAGTTGGACACTTTACAAAATAAAAAAAAAATATGTATTTTCTAAAAAAAATTCAAAAATCTTGTGCACCAACCCTGTTTTTATTTGCAGCTATTTATAGAGATGCTCTGTGGCCTACTTTTGTCAACAAATCAAGCAAATGCCGTGCATTATATTAACATTAGCAGTTCCTACTACTGTCAAATGTCGCAAATTGAAAGAAAATTTGACTGCAGCAAAATAGATAAACAAAGTATGAGTTAGACAACTCACAAGTTGATTATCTAAGCTTATAGCAGAGAAAATTACGCAAAAATATGCTTCAGCGCCAGCTCAACACGCGCTGACTTTCGTAATTTTGCATGACGCCGTTAGATTGTCGCTGAAATACATACATATGTATGTACATATGTATGTTTGCGCCACAGGTAAATTAGCATGTTTTGCTTATTTTCAATATTTTGCAAATAGTTTTACTGAATAAATTCAACAATTTCATTTTTTATGGTTAACCACCTACACTTTAACACTGCAACACAATGGCGCCTACGAAATGGCGTACTAACCTTACGCGCTTGTATTTTTTTAACAAAAATGTCTGCATCGAATGTTTTTAAACGCTCACAAAACGCTTTTGCAACTGTTTTCAATTTAGTTTGCAGTATCTTTTCGAAAATACCTGATTAGCACTAAAATGATACGCCATTACACGTTAACAGTGTGCGCCACAAGGGTTGGTAACGAAAAATTAAAATAATTTCTTAACTAAAACTTTTATTTTCTGTGATGCGCTTCAGAATTTTTTATTGAATAATATTTTTTTCCTGTCAAAAAGTTGATATTTTTTATTTATTTTAGTTTTTTTTACGTTTATGCCTTCGCTTTGCCTAGAGTTGACGAAAAATTTCTTCACATTTAGAGGATTGTGTTTGTACGCCGACAAATTTTCACTTTAAAATGTATAGAAATAAGAAAAACAACCTAAAAAATACCAGGACAACGTTAAATAATATGAATTTTTTCACAAAGTGTGAGCAAATATTTATGGTTGCCAGGAACCTTCTTGTTTACGCATGTTTGCTGGAATGTTTTCGAACTGCTTGCTTACATAAGCTGAGTAAGGCAATTTTCCTTGCAATGGCAGTTAAAGAGTTGGAAAAAAAATTAAATTTAATCAGAAAAAAAATCAATTTTAAATTTTAAAATTAAAAAAAAAAATACAATAAATAAATAAATAAAATAAATTTTAAAATAATAAAGACAAATATTTCTACTTTTTTTAAATTTATTTTTCATTGAAATATTTAGTTGTAAAGGAAAATGATCAAATTTAAATAAAATAAATTTTATTTAAAAAAAAAATATTTAAATTTTAAAATTAAAAAAAAAATAAAATAAATAAATAAAACAATATAAATAAATAAAATAAATTTTAAAGTAATAAAGAAAAATATTTCTACTTTTTCCATATTTTTTTTTAAGAAAAATTTAGTTTTAAAGGAAAATATTCAAATTTTGCTTTACAATATACCTAAAGTTTAGTTATAATTCTATACGTCTGCAGACTTGCATACAAAAAAAATTACAATAAGTTGCTCCACAAGAAAGGCACGGATTATTGCTGCCATTCTATATCTACTAGTACCTAGGTACGTATTTATTCTTGCCGTTCTCTCAACACCCTTTCACCTCTCCCCAACCTGCTCACCTTACTTCGCTATTGCTTTTACTGTTCAAATACATATGTATGTATGTATTTGTTCTTGCCCGCACTGCATGTTAAGCTTACCAGTCGCAGGTGGCCAATGGCGGCAATGTATGAATTAAAAGCAGTTTGCTGCTAACGGCAGCTGCGGCTGCTTTGGAGATTGTATGTAATATTTCAATAGCACGATTTCTTGTTTCATAAAGATTTTTTGAGGAAGGTTTCAAGTCAAAATAAAGCAGGCTTTAAAGTTAATATCGTGTTTTTCATGCCAATAGCGGAAAAAATTCGTAATTTACTTTAAAAAAGATTTTTTTCGACTGTGAATTGACATCTTTTAATAATTTACTTCAATCGAATAATAAAAAAATTATAGAAAAAAACACAAATACAAAACCTTTATAGCAAGATTTTTTATAAGCGACATATGTATATCACTGAAGGAATTTCTTGTATTATTTGCATATATTAAATTTGTTTTGCAAAAAAAATAGTATATTTTTTAGCTCGTATTTAAGATTTTTAGTATATTTTTAACTTATTTTTGGTTTAAATTGCCCACTAATTGTTAATACCAGCATAACGTAAGTTTGTTTAAGTTTCCCGTCGATTTTCAGTTATCGATTTTCTGATAGTGAATAAAATGTCAACATCACTGCCTACACGAAAGCAAACGTTAATTTTGGAAACAAAGGCATTTAAAGTAGTTAGTATTTATTATGCAAATACATTATGAAAATCTTAAAGTATGTATTAAATAAAAGTTATATACATTAATATTATAAGTGTAAAGTGAAAATTTTAAATTAAATGGTATCACAATGCAGCTTAAATTATTGGCAAAAATAAAGTAGAGTTTGCAACTGATTTTCCCAAACATTTAATAGAAATAAAACAGCCGCGTAGTTTATGGCGTTTCCAGCACGTGATTCAAATAAGCTATATAGCATATGGCCAATTTGAGAATTTCGATTTTTGACAGCTTCTTATCCGGCGGCAGTGTTGGCAGTAGCTTGCGCAACTCCGCAAAGCTGACATTGAACGCTTCGACGCGTATGCGTTCGCGTGTTGCATGTGCGGTGCGATATTTTAGTGTGGCGCGTCGTCGACGGCGTCGTTCTTCACGTGACAGCCCCACCAATTCCGAGGGATCCAGGTGCGCTATGGGTGTTGTGCGGCGTCGTGGTGCTGGTGTTGGTGGCGGTGGTGGTGAGGCCTGTGGCATGGTCTCACAAGCCATGCGCGCCTGAAAGCGTCGATCTATATCCAAAACATAATCATGGTTTTCAGCGCTACCATTGAGATCGTGCAGATAATAGCGACCCAGTGAGATGCTTTGTGCAGGCATCATATGCGTCATGTCGTACACCATGTTGACTGCAAACGACGTATAATTACTGCATTGAAGAGAGAGTGGCAAGCGTTTTGATTAGAAAAAATATGTTTTGAAAAATTGAGCACTTTTTAATTTACAGCATAAAATAAATTGGCACGCCCATTTAATTTGTGGTTAAACAGCAAGCATAAGTTCGCCCATCGGGCGTTTGTAATATATGCATGCCAAAGGCGTTATTTGCACCAGCTCCTTTGCTTAAGGGTTTACTTCTTACCCCATTACTATTTACCAACTCATATTTATTCTTAGCTTTGTGTGTTTTTGTTGCAATTCGTGCGTGTGTCAACATTCCACCCCTTTCGTTTGTTTGGCGTGTGCTTAAATATTCTCTAACTAACCACATTATACTTGTTATTGTTATTATTTTTCCCGCATTCTTTTATGATCGGCACATATTTTCACACCTAGTCAAATAATAGCAAAAACCTATAGGGTGCGCGTTGTTGTTGATATAACGGTACATGAGAATTTCTTTTACCGTGCACGTTTCGCAATTTGCAATAAAAATTTAATATTTATTAAATTTCATGATGTGACTGAAATAAGATTCCAATAAGCGAATTGGACTCACAGATTGTGAGATATTTTATTGCCAAAAGCAAGAATCGAACTTGAAAGTGAGATTCCTTCTGCATTTCACGCTGGTGTGCTTCTCAACATACTGTGCAATGAAATTTACTTTAAAAATGCAACTTTTACGCTGCATCTCACAAGTGATTTACCTTCTTCAAATACCTTAAAACCAGACAGTAGAATCATGAAATTGTTAAATGTCGAAAAATATTTTGAGGAATTAATTACAATTATCTCGGGCTTTTTAAATGATCTTTGTATCACAATCTATCTTAAAATTTGTGAAATTGGTTGGCAATTGAAAAAATTCGACTTTGTTTTAATTAAACCTCGAACTGTCATGAACTCAGAGCATAAACAAATAACAGTGCGGATGAGCAACATTTACATACATACTTGTATGTCATCGATTGATTGATTGATCAGTAAATAATAGAAAGCAAATTGTGTCACAAAATTTTTTTTTAAACAAATAACAAAAAAAACGAAAAATTATAAATATAAATGTTTTTATATAAAATATATAGGTTAAGAGTTTTTTTTAAATTTTCTTTTCAACTGAAAATAAATATTAAAGCAAACTTCGAATTGTACGATTATTTTATATTATAACTATTGTTTTTTATCAAAAATATTCTAAAAAAATATATGTACATACTTATGTACACTTTCAACTAAAATATGCACATAAATATAAAATAAAAAATTGAGAATTTGAAGGATATTTTAGATGAAAGCTCTGTTGTTTAATTAATTAAAAATAAGTAGATTAGATTTTTTAAATTTTTTTGGAATTTTCTTTTTAACTGTTGTATATAAAACACAAATTGATTTTTAAAAATTAAGATAATTTTAGATTATAAAACCAAAATCCAAACCAAAATTGTTTACCAAAAATATATGTATGTAAAAAATAGCGAATTTGAAAGCTATTTTAGACAAAAGCTCTGTTTAATAAATTCAAAATACATATGTGGATTCGACTTTTTTAATTTTTTTTTTGGAATTTTCTATACAAAATAATGTATAAAGAATAATTTTTACTGTTATTTTATTTAATAAAAAAATAATAAATTTAGACTTTTTAGAATTTTCATTTCAACAGTTATGTGCACATAATAAATGTAAATGAAAAAAAAAAATAATAATTTTTGCAAATTTTAAAATTTTTCTAGATTATTTGTTCCCGTAAATTCCACTGTCTGCATTTTATGTGAAGTTAATCGATTACAAATGTCGCCCGCCCAAAACATTATATTTTCTTTCTTAAAACCAATTTTCACTAAACCGTTATTATTATTATACACATTTTTTTCCCATTACCTTCGAATAATTTATAATTTTTTCACTTTATGCTGTCCGTTACATAAGATTTTTCACTTGTCATTTAATTATTCCAAATATTCCGTGGCTCCGTTATTTTATACGCTCCGCGCGTGTACGCGTTAAAATTGAAATGTTCTATATCCTTGATTGCACAGCATCCTTTTATATCCAACTTCTCTAAACACCACCAAAAGTTCACTTGTTGTTGTTGCTACAATACTTTTATATAAATGGGGTTGTTTTTATATAAGCAGAACCAATAGGCAACAGCTGTGGCGCGTACAATAACAACTATAAAGGGATGCTGTTTATAATTAGAGCGGGAGGCGTTGATGTAGAGAAGGAAAGAAAAATAAAATGGCGTTTTTGTTAACACCTCCAGGATTACAATAAATATGTTCACATATTTAAGTTTATTGATTTTTATTGCGTTGGTTTAATTTTTCCTCCGAACTTTTATTTTCATAGATATCTTGCTGTATTCGTAGCAAAATCGACATTCCAGGCCAGAAGAGCAACTTAGTATTTATATGAGTTTAGAGACAGTTTTGCCCTGTCGTATGAGATGATCGATTTTGCTTTTATTATTATTCTGCATTTTTCTTTTAAACTCACATTTTTAAATTGTTATTTTAAACTGCTCATATATGTACAAACACATTCTTCCTTCGCCATTAAGTCGATAATCGGAAGTGTGTGTAATCGATAAACAATGTAATTGAATTTCACCACGATCCGTTACGATTTCACTCTGACATTCACAATTTATTTATATACAAATTCAAATTTGAAATAAATTGCGTACAAAAAAAATTCTTTTAAATAAAAAAAATTGAAAAAGTTTGTAAAATTTACTTGCAAAAATGGCAGATAAGAACACTGAAGCTTCCTTAATGGCTAATGCGCCATCAAGCAGCAATTTAGAGTACAAATTTTCAGATCGAGTTTTGGCAAAAATACGCGAATGTCGCAGCAACAATCAGTACATTGATGTGGTTTTTACTGTGGGCGAACGCCAGAAGCGGTTAGAAATCAAATATTTCATATACATTTTGTTTTAATTGTACATGGAATATTTTCTTAGTATTCCAGCACATCGTCTTGTATTAGCGGCGTCAAGTAGTTATTTTCAAGAGCTCTTCACCACGGAAGAGGATACAAGTGAAATTTCGTTAAAACATATCGATGCAAATAGTTTCGAGACCTTAATAAATTATTGCTACACAGGCTGCTTAACGCTCGATGAGCGTGCAGCGCGAAAATTGGTGATAGCGGCAAAAATTTTGCAATTCAAAGAGGTTGCGCGCTATTGCAACCGCTTTATAGTGAACAAATTGAGTTATGCCAACCTATTGGATATCATCTCCTTCGCTGATGATCACGGTTGCAAGGACTTGCGTGCTAAAGCTTTCGGTTTTGCGGTGGAGCATTTTAAGGAGGTGGGAGATGCGAGCACATAAACATTTTTTATTTTTTTATACTCTGATCGGGCTATTTCACGTTTGTCATGAAGTTTGTATATACTATAAATGAACAACGCGACGAGCTGAGTTGATTTAGCTATGTCCTTCTGTCTGTCTGTATATACGCGAACTAACCTCTAAGTTTTTGTTTTGCCTTATCTGCACAAGAAGTTTATTATTTGTGGGAATCGCCGATATCGGAATATTATAGCTTATTGCTCCCATACCAACTGACCGATCAAAATCGAGTTCTTCTATGGAAAACTTTTCTATTTGATAAATTTTTGTCCAAGGCAAGGCTAAAATCTTTTAAAATATTGCTCAGATCTGGTCACTATAGCTTATAAATGCCATACAAAATTACAGATCAAAATTAAGATCCTTTTGAAATCCTTTTATGCTATAAGAAATGCACACGTGAAGGGTATTATAGCTTCGGTGCAATCTAATTTTACATTTTTCGTGCTTTCTTTAAAATAATGATCGTTCCACAAACAGCTGCTCACGAACGGAGAACTACTGCGTTTTAGTCCCGCACTCATGGAAGAGTTGGTGGAGAGCGATGAATTGAATGTGTACAATGAAGCAGATGTTTTTGATGCCATCATGCGTTGGCACAAATATGATGAGGAAAATCGACGACCCTACTTAATAAATTTGCTTTCGCTGCTGCGCATCACACAGTTGGAGCCAGCCTTCGTTTTCAAGCACATCAAACCCATACCGGGTAGTGATCGTTTAATTTTGGATGCTTTAGATTGGTTTCATGTGCCCGAAACGCGTTGGCAAACTAAATTGAAGTACACTAAGCCACGCAACTCGCGCAATTGCCTCATGGCTGTGGAAGTTAATATCATGGATGAGAGCGTAAGTTTGTAACGATTGCCGGGCTATCGTATTTTTGTGATTTATGGTCACCCCACAACAGAAACGCTTTCTACGCTATGATCCCATAGCGGACACTTGGGCACGCTGTGGTCAAGTATTAGGCGAGAAAACCGATTACGGCACAATATTCGTTAAGAATTCGCTCGTCTTCATTGGCAATAAATATTTGGTGCGTTTCGATTTGGAAAAGCAACAGTGGGAAACACCACAACCGGTGCGCAAGCGTCGAGAGTTGATTTGTGTGGCCGTGTTGCAAGATAATATATACTTAATTGGCGGTTATTGCAAGACGACCAAAAACACAGTGGAAATGTAAGTTAAAAAATAAAATAAATAATAAGAAATAAAGTAAAAAAAATTATTAAAGAGAATCAAAAAAAATTAATAAACATTAAAAATAATTATAAATAAATTAAAAAAAAAAATTAATTAAAAATAAATTTAAAATAAATAAATAATAATAAAATAATAAAAAAAAAAAAATTAAAAAAAAATAAATTAAAAAAAATAAATTAAAAAAATTAATTAAAAATAAATTTAATAAAAATACGTTTAAAAAAAGTTAATTTCTAAAAAATGAAATTAAAAAAAAAATAATTAAAACAAATTTTTTTTAATAAAGAAAAATAATAATTAAAAAATAAAACAAAAAAATTAAATGAAAAAAGAATGAATATAAAAAAAATTAATAAACAAAAAATATCAAGAAAACTAACATTTCACCTACTTTTAAAAGGTTCGATATGCGCACAGGCGATTGGCTGCGTGTAGCACCGATGTTAGAAGGCCGCTACTGTGCAAAGGCCGTGGTGTTCGATGAGCGCATTTATGTTATGGGCGGCTCAGAGAATGAATGCGCGCTCAACTCAGTCGAGTGCTATGATCCGATGCTGGATACATGGGAAGCACGGGCCTGTATGATAGAAGCGCGCGCTTCTCCGGGTGTAAGTCACCTACAGTAAATTGACTTAGCTATAATTTACATTTACAAAAACTTACAGGCCGCGGTCGCTCATGGCTACATTTATGTCTTGGGTGGTTACAATGATTCACCACTGGACACAGTCGAGCGCTTTAATCCCGTAAAAAACGAGTGGACTAAAGTTTGTATTTGCAAAATTATTTCAACTTCATAAGCTACACACTCTGCTTTTTAGGTTTGTTCGCTGACAACGGCACGCAGTCGCATCAGTGCGATCGTATTCAATTATCAACTACTGGCTTTAGGAGGTACGAAAAATGGCGAAGGCGTAAACTGTGTAGAGGAATATAATGTGGACACAGATAAATGGGTGTTAAAGGCACCTATGCCCACAGGTGCGGCCTATAGTTCTTTTGTTGTGCCGACACATTTGGCTGATAATTTGCAAACCGTTTTGGCGGATGGAAGTCGACCCGTACATTAAACACACCTACTCAATCATTACAATAATAAATATTTTCGTAAATCACACAAATATGAGGCACTGTAACATTTAGTTTTTACATATTTTTAGATTATTTATTTGATCTTTCGTTTATGCTTTTCCAATAGTTAACGCCTACTGTTAAAGCGCGCATGAAATTTTAAATATACTCGTTTATATATATGCCATATTTTTTATTTGTTATAAAATTATTTTAATGTTGCTGCACTTTTTGACGGCGTCGATCAGTTGTTTTGCGGCTTCGACCATTCCACATTCAAAATCAAATGATCATAACCGTGACCATTGAGAATTTCAATAGCAGCGGCGGCATCCTTGCGTTGCTTGAAATGTACATACGCAAAACCTTTGCAGAGACCGGTATTCTTATCACGCGCCAAATACATTTTACTGTGTTGTCCAATTTTCTTCACCAGCTCATCCAAATCGGCTTCGGTCATCGATTCCGACAGATTGGAAATGCGGATAGCGGCGGTATCATCACGTCCACGCATGCCCATACCACCTTTTTGACTGTCCTTAAGGTATGGTGGCACATACTTGCCAGTTTTGGGTGCTTCGACCACAGCAGTTGCAGCAGCAGCCGCTTTCTTCTCCATTAAGTTTGTATCCATGGCGGTACCCTTATATGGGCAATTAACTGACCAATGCTCACCATTGCAAATACGACACTTGGCAATATTCTTAGTGGGATCGAGTAGTGGATCGTTGGCCTTCTCTTCTTCTTTGGAGTTGAGGAATTGCATGAAAATTTCTTCCGACACCATAGTAGTCTGTGAGTTTGGACCGGGTTTGTCGTTCTTTGAGTCACCAAATTTCGGCCAGGTGCGTCGTTTGGCTACGGTTTTCGGCACGACTTGCTTGGAAATTTTATAGGTGCGCACAACTTTTGTCTTTTTGTCATCTTTGTTGTACTTATATTCTGTGACGTATTTGTAGCCGTTTTCAACTGTCTCTGTGGTAGGTGGCAGGCCGCCGTAGTCGAGCTCCACCTCATCGGCCCAAGAGGATTTAATAGTATCAACACCAGGCATCTAAATCGACAAAAGTTGAGATTAATGAATGATTATTGTGAAATTAAGCAATTCAATCAATAATTTCACCTTTTTTGCCAATATTTAAGCACAAAAATCAGAGAATACACACGCCACGAGTTAAACAGCGAAAATTCTGTGAAAAAGAAACGTCAACACAAAATGACAAAACTTGCTGTCAAATGTTTTCTTGGGAAGCGTACGGAAAGTATTAAACACAGTGTTGAGTAATACGTTGAGAAATATTAGTTATAATATGTTTAATAATTACTGATGAAATTAGACTTTATTTTGCGATTTATATTTAGTAAAATAAAGAAAATTTGGTGCATTTTTTCGGAAAAGACACTCTTCTGAACATTTACCAAAATAAAGTACAATGTTTTTTGCAAATTAAATTATAAAACACTTTGGTTATCATAAAGAAATTGGGTGAATGTAAGACTGAAAGAAGAAGCATTGTTCAATAGAAGAAGCATACGGTAAATTGAATAGGCTGATTAATTTTTGGAGTGAATTTTAATCAAACTGTTACATTTTAAATATACATCCAACTAAATGTCTGCGAATACCACAACTCCTACATCCTCCACTAGTGCGTGCTCCATATCGCCGAACGGCTCTGCCAGCGGCACAGAGGATATACAATATCTACTCTATTTAGAAACTTTACGTCGTTTTCGGGACGATGAGCTTAACATCAAGCGCCAAGTGGACGAAAAAACACGACAGTACTTGGAAGTTAAGGAGGAATATTTACAATTATACGCTAAATATGTAAAACTCATAACATTGGCAGCAACACGTTGCGCGCTGTTAGCTGATAACCACTTGCCTTTTGATAAAATAGCTGCCGCGGATAAGGATATAATAGCCATTACACAAAAATTGGCTACTGGCGATGTTGTGGAGACGATTAGTGAAAATGCAGTCAAAGAGTGCAAGGATAAGTTGGAAGCTTGTAAAGCACACGAGAAACTGAAACAATTAAGCCACGAATTAGCCGAAAGTAAAGCAACTGTGCGTGCAGTACAATCCTCAACCGAAACTGTGGAGGCCACTATTGAGACGGCTACATTGCAAAGTCTTGACTACTTTGTTGAAGAAGTTGGCAATAGAAGTTGAAATAAAAACACACCGAAATTGCATTATTTAGCCACCGAATAGTAATTCGATGGCTGCTCTTTATTAGTAGCGTGCTGATTAGCATGGTATGTTTGATTGATGGAAGGATGACATATTGAACGTGCGCATTTCAATCATAGTTTCTATCATTTTTATCGGTGGAGCGGAAAAGAGAATAAATAAAGGCGGGGAAAATCATCATATAATTTGGTATTAGGGTAACTAAAGCGCATATGGTTGAATTCAGTATTTTTGTTTAAAATTATTTGTGTATATATGTATCGTAATGTTTGTACTAACTAAAGAAATTGCAACTTGAAATTTAATATGCTTAAGATTTACCACTTGGAGCGCTTAGACCAATCTTTAGGCGTCCAATGTAGGCATTTCGAGTCAATGCGTATTTTGCGTTTATCCATGGCTTTCTTATGTTGATCAATGATGTCGCGACTTATACAAACGATATACTGGCCCTTGTAATAGTTGATAAGATTTAAATTTTGTAATGTAGATATAACATCCTCTTTTTTGATGGAAGTGCATTCACAGATATCGCTGGGAGAGATAAATAAATATAATATATGTAAAACACCAAGAAATTTAGTTCATACTTGATGGTAATGGTGGGTTTTTCGCCATCACTGTTTGGCTTTTGGCTAATAAATATCTCCAAAATCGTTTGTGCCCAATATGAACGATACGACAGTAGACCTAAATCTGATAAAGGTTTTTCCGGCGAACCAGTTTTTCCCTCAAACTTCGACAGTTCGTAGCTAAATTCAATTAACAGCTTGCCATAGCCTTTGCGTTGATATGGAGGCATAGTCAGTATACAAGCTACGTTGTAGTCTTCAGTACTCTCTTTTTCTTTTGAGAAATAGCCAACTATATGAAAACCACGTGAATCGAATTCTGTCATAACATAGAAAAGGAATGGATCCGTGTCATAATAAAGTGTTTTATGATCTAGAAACAGTTTGGCCAGCAGACATAAATTCTGCGCATACACTTTGTTTTTACGACCATCAATTTCGAAAAAGGAAATTGTGTGTTTGCGATATATTTCATTACCGGGTGGATGTCGTAGATTACATTTGACTAAATGCCGCTCCAAACATTTACGACTTTTACGATATTTCAGGCAGAACTCACAGATGTAGATACAAGGCATTTGACATAATTCCTAATCGAAAAGTGTTATTTGTTTTGCTTTAAGCAAAAATTGAAGGAAATTTATTACCTGCGGGTACGGTGAGAAATACCAGGGTTTAATACGATGTTTACCCAATTCTATCATTTCAACATTTTTCATACGCGTCACTACATCATCCTGATGTATGACCATGCTACCAGACTGGCGTGGTGTTGCGGTTTTACCATCTTGTGAAGCTTCTTCAACCACAGTTACTGGTGCCGGAGTTGTGGGTACTACTACAGCTGGTATTACTGGTGCGGGTACTATAACGGGCGGGGGGGTCTCAGGTACTACTACTGCCGGTGGGGCAGGCACAGCATTGAACTATATTGAAAATACCTTAAACCGTTAATTTTAAGCTTTATAGCTTATTAATTTTTAGTTAGCACCTTTCTTTTACGGTTAATTTTTTTCTGTAGTGCAGCCGCCAGCACAGCATTACCATTAACCATTTCATTGCTTACTGCAGGTTGTGGCGAAGTAGGTCTTGAAACGCTACCTGGCACCGACGAATGATGTTTTTTTGGTGTAGTTACGCCAGTGCTGGCACCGGTCTGCGTACCGTCACGCCTTGGAAATTGCACTTTGCGTGTATCAACGTCCTCCTCTGTAACCCATTCATCAAGACGTTTATTAACTGAAACATATATGTATTATTTACTAAACTGCACTCTTTGTTATTAATTATTCCATAATTTCATTACAATCGACGTAGTGCACGTAGAACTGTCGTTTGCCATCATGGTCTTTAATGCTCACAACTTCCGCGAGTGGCCAATCTTCAGTCTTGTGCATACGCACGGGTAATCGGCATCCTTCGGTAAGTGCGGCCTAAAATTAAAAAATAAGCCATGTAGCACCTTCATTCTACATACAAATTCAGTTATATAGAAGTTCGTGGCCAATTGCATCCATCACTCGTTCGCTGTAGTGCCTATTATTTTGTTGCCACATTAACTCACCGTGGACTCACAAATCGATGATACATCTTCATCGAACTCAATTTTTTGTGTTATTTTCATTCTTAACAACGCAGAATCGAATTATTTGTACGAATTGAAAAACAATTTGTTTACAATTATATTTAAGTTTTCACAATGCTTCTTATTTTTTAGTTGACCATTCACAACAGTAAACCAGCAGCTGTGCCTTGAAAACGATGAAGTAAGTTTATTATATTTATTTTACACACACTTGCATATTTAAACACATTTCAACATTTAGACAAAAATGGTGTAATTAATCACCTTTTTAATAATACTACACTTCTTTTAAAATTAAAAGCAATTTTTCATTTGTTTTTGATAATAGCTACTCCGGCATCACCCCAGTTAACAGCTGTGCGCAACGACAGAGATGCCTTCATTTAGTAGACACGTGTTTACGTTTTCTCCGCTCACGGTTCAATCTCTTGGCTTTGCAGCAAACCAATTTTAAAACAATTTTTTTAAATACTAAAATATTTTATTAACAAAATAGTAAGCATTTCCGATTTAAAGAAAAATGGGTCGTAACAGAAAATCAAACCCTTTTGCAGCGAAAAAACGTCAAAAGCGCGAGAACGTAAGTAAACTATTGATTTCAAGTTAGCCCTTACAGTAGAATTACATCTCATTAAATAGCAAGGAGTCGATCCGCGACCAGTACGCCAAGAGCCCTATGAGGATATCAAACGTGATAATGAGGCTTTCATTAAGTACTATCAGCTGCAAAATATATGTGCGGACGAAGCGGAATGGCAAGAATTTCTCGCTAAGATACGTGATAATTTACCTGTTACATTCCGTGTAACCGGCTTTCGTGGTGAGGCAAAAGCATTGCTTGACATAATCGAGAGCGACTTGTTTGCTGATTATGTGAGCAGTGTCGCTGAATTGCATGGAATAGCGAAAGAAGAAGTGGAACGCCCACAACGTCTACCTTGGTATCCAGATGGCTTGGCATATCAACTGCAATTGACGCGCAAAGATATACGTCGCTCGGAACCGCTGTTCCGTTTGCACAATTTTCTGATAACCGAAACGAATGCCGGTAGCATAAGTCGCCAGGAAGCTGTGTCTATGATACCGCCGCTTGTGTTAGATGTGCAACCCACCGACAAAGTTCTAGATATGTGTGCTGCGCCGGGCTCAAAGACGGCACAACTGATTGAGGCGCTACATAGTGCGCCGGAAAAGCATAAGATACCACCGGGTTTTGTCGTAGCCAACGATGTCGATAACAATCGGTGTTATATGTTGGTGCATCAAGCGAAAAGATTGAATTCGCCGTGCTTTCTGGTGACAAATCATGACAGCAGTTTCTATCCAAATTTATTGGTACGTAGAACGAAAAGTGCAAAAATAAACGAATAAAAAAAAAATGAATTTGTATATCAATATTTTATGTTTACAGCAAACGGGCGCAGATGGCAGTAAATCAATTTTGAAGTTTGATAAAATTCTATGTGATGTGCCATGCTCGGGCGATGGCACACTACGCAAGAACCCCGATATCTGGACGAAATGGAATTTGGCGCAGGCTTACAACTTGCATGGGTAAGCTTGGAAAATAATTTTCGATTTTAAAAGAAAATTTAAAATACACATTTTTAGCATACAGTATCGCATAACAAGGCGTGGCGCTGAAATGCTCAATGTCGGCGGTCGTTTGGTGTACTCCACATGCTCGCTAAATCCCATTGAAAATGAAGCTGTGCTGCAGCGTATAATAGCTGACGCTGATGGTGCGCTAGAGATAGTAGACGCCGCACATTTGGTGCCCGGCTTAAAGTTTAAACCGGGCATGACGAGTTGGAAGCTCGCCACCAAGCAAGTCGATGAAATATTCACAAGTTTCGATGAGGTGCCGGAGAAGTACCACACGGTCATACGTCCGAATATGTTTCCTTTGCCGGCGGAGCAAATCTCGAAGATCGGTTTGGAGAAATGCTTACGTGTGCTGCCGCATTTGCAAAACTCTGGCGGTTTCTTCGTTGCGGTCATCGAAAAGCGTCGCCAATTGCCCTTCGAAAAGAATGACTTGCAGACACTGCTTGAAAAGCCCAAACCGGAAGTTAAATTGGATGAAAACGGCCAGCCTATCGAAGAGAAGTCAGTGCCGTGGGGACCACAACGCAAACGCCGACGGCTGCATGGCTACAAGGAAGATCCATACATATTCTTCGAGGAAGAAGACGCTGATTGGGACGAGTTGAAGTCCTTCTTTGCGCTTGACGACACGCTCAATAAGCGCTGCCTGCTTACACGCTGTGTCACCGATAAGAAGAAGAACATCTACTACTGCTCGGAGCCAATACGTGATATGGTATTGTTGAATGAAGACGCCATTAAGATTATAAATACCGGTGTGAAGACATTTGTGCGCTGTGAGAATCGTCATACCATGCAT
This sequence comes from Bactrocera tryoni, assembly GCF_016617805.1. Classification (NCBI taxonomy): domain Eukaryota; kingdom Metazoa; phylum Arthropoda; class Insecta; order Diptera; family Tephritidae; genus Bactrocera; species Bactrocera tryoni. The sequence goes on along the minus strand of NC_052502.1, from coordinate 72,810,341 downwards.
CCTTTCCGCTTGGCGCAGGAGGGTTTACAGACGACAAATGCATTTATGGGCGCCATACGGCGCATACAGATCTCTAGAGAAGATTTAATACTGCTGCTCAATTGCACCGATCCAACAAAGCCGCCTTCAACGCTGGATTTGGCGCCGGAAACGCAAGAACGTTGCAAGGAATTAGGTATGTAACACATATAAGTCACAATAAATGCTTGGTTCATCTTAAAATATTCATATTTTTTTTGTTGCAGGCGTTGGCAGTTGCATTTTGAAGTATGAAGACGCGCGTTTCACGCTTTTCCTGGTGGGCTGGCGCGGTTCCTCCAGCTTGCGTGCTTATGTGGACAGTAACGAGACAGTGCATGTGCTGCGCTTATTGGGCGCTGACATCAGCAAGTTCGGTAAGTCACTTATTTGCCTGCTTAGTAACGGCTTATCAATAATATTTACGTTTCATATTGCAGAAGTCAACAAGTACGAAAAGGCTAAGGAGGCTGCGGCTGCTGCAGCTGCGGAGGCCGCAGCGAATGCAGTTGAAGCAATAGATGCGCCTGCAATAGAGCAGGACGACGTGGTTGTGTCTGCTAATGGCGTTGCAGACGTTGTGCCAGTCGCTGAATAATTTAGCTAGCTAGCGCAGAATTTTATTATTATTAAAGTTAAGCTTTAGTTATGGTATTTACAAATATTTTTTAAATATAAAAATGCTCTATACATACAGATGTATGTAGAATATAAACCATTCCGCTTTAAATCATTGTAAATCGGTCAAATAATAATCAGTAATGAAAGTTTGGCATTTAGAAACCCAAGCTTTTGAGTTAGTTACTCTTTAGATGGCTGAAATTCCGACAGAAGCTTCAAAGGAACTAACGGCATAAAAAAGTGAGGTTTGATTTCCTACCAGAAGGGAATAGTCCAAAAATTTTAACTCAAAAGTGCTTTAGAATCGCATACCTCACCGATCCAAGCTGGGTTAGATCTCCAAAATAACAGCCCTCTACCGGATAAAATCCGGTAACGTAGAACCGGCCTCACTTGTCTCACGAATCCGGAGTACCTTTCGCGCAACTTCGTTCTGGTTACTGCCTAAAATCCTACATATCCAGAATCAATCCCGACATACTAAATATACATACATATGTGCGGCGTTCCAGGAGTCCCCGCATGACTCTAATCACCTTTTTGTATGCCCAATGTATTCCACTCATCTAACACGTCGCTCTGTTAATGTCCGTCCCCGTCGAAACCGCACGTTTCCTGGACCTCGTGATCTCGGCAAACATGTTCTTTGAAAGTGCTACAATAACAACAACAACAACAATTTCCAGTTCTTCCAAGTGAGAGTTTGGGCCCCTTTTCTTAAGGTCCTCCACTTTTGGACATCCAGTACTAAACTAGCCTGAGGAACTTCGATAACGGAGAAAACCTTTCCTATTTCAACAAGGATAGGTGTTGGTACCAACTTTATGTTAGCTTTACTTGTAATCCTAGATACAATGGATTCCATAAACTTATCAACCTCGAGACACTGTAAGTTCATATTGTAGATACCTTTCGGAAGCGCAGCCATATCTCAGGAATATAAAAATTCCCACAACAGTCGGGTCTACATAACCGGTTCCATTTCCATAGAACCGGTAGACGTGGAAAGAGATCTCCTCCTTGCTAACCCCAGCTTAAATGAGTTTGAATTGTTGTAACGCCTAAAATTAGGCTGTCTTTTTTGGATTAGGCAGCAAAAGTCTAAAATCATCACTCTTCTGATAAGCCATGACGTACAACCAACGTCCGTCTGAGACGCAAATCACTGTTAAGTTATTTGATAAACATGATAAGTTCTTAGAGAATTGACTGATAAGTCGTGGAGCATCATAAAACCTGTCGATATTATCAACACGACAATTAAAAAGTACAACAACAAACGTTAACAGCTGATAATATCAGCGTGACCGGGTTGGTCTCGGTGAATTTCCATTCCAAAGCACTGCTTGCAGACGTCTAGACGTCCGACGGAACGCAACAGCAAAAATGTGGCTGTCTAAATTTCTGCTTTACTTGGTATGCAACAACATTTATTATGCGGCTGTAAGCGGCGAGGTAATACTGTTCAACTGAAATTAATATTATTTAAATCAGCTGCTAACTAACATCCACAGCCCACACCGCCAGATGCCGACTACTACATCGGTGCTGTGGTTGAGTTTCCGGCGCGCACGATCACTGCAGCCGCCAGCACAGAGGAGCGTCTGCGCCAATTCGGCGAACTACTCGAGTCGTCTGCCATACGCCCGGATATTGTGGTCTTTCCAGAGGATGTCCTAAATGATCGCGACACGCCCATAGTAGTGCCAGCGCCCAGTGATGATGTGATAACTTGCAATGCCGACGAGGCTCACTACAATTATATTATCAGTAGAATGTCCTGTTATGCGCGTTCGCTGGGCATATATGTGCTCATCAATGTGGTGGAGGTGCATAACTGCACACGAACGCAGAACGTAAGCGATCTGGTTGCTAACTGCGCCATTTACAATGCGAATGTGGTGTTCGATCGTCATGGCGTGGTGATCTCGCGTTATCGCAAGTACAATTTGATCGGCAGTGAGTGGTTGTATTTTAACTATACATCGCAACCCGAGGAGGAGGCCATATTCCGCACCGATTTCAATGTGACTTTCGGTCATTTTACACGCATGGATCTGCTGTATGCGCGGCCGGCGCAAGCGCTGGTGCAACGTGGCATTACAGACTTTTTGCATCCGAGCAAATGGCAATCGGAGCTGCCTTTCCTGACAGGTGAGTTGCGAGAGGTTGGCTTGTAGGTATCCTTTAATACTTAGTTCAAGATTCTGATAAGCGATTTATTCTGATAAAATATTTAAAGATGATAGTCTGTCGTGGTTCATATTGAAATTGGGACTGTGTAAGCAAACCGACCGTAGGTGCCGACCGTTCTCACGACAGCCGGGTCTACGTGACCGGAACGCACACGGATTTTATGCCCAGTCAAGGACTGTCAATTCGGCAGACTTCTGCCGCTACAACAACAACTACAAAAACAACCGGTCAAGATCTAGAGTTCAGCAGCTTTCCCTGCATCAGCTCGATTTTATAATAGTGGTGTGACTGACTAATTTATGTCAAAACTTTGTGGAATTGGAGTTGAAATTGTTGTTTCTTCTCAAATATTTTCTGCTTGTTGAAGCTTGAAGCTCTTCGAGCTTCAGTTTGCAGTTTTTTCCGCCGAACTTGTGTTTGTGTCATCGTGAGATCCGACGGAATGAATACGCAACTGTTTCCATGGCTTCGCAAGGACTTTAGTATTCTCGTAGAGTTCCTAGGAATTATATTTTCCACGGCTAAGGTGGTCACTGTTAATTTGTGCTTACAAATTCTGGGTCATCTCCATGCTTGAACATTCTTAGCACTTCTTATATTCTTATCCACACCTCATGCTATATAATCTAACCACAACTATCCCCCTCTTCTGTTCCACGCAGCTGTCCAACTACATCAGTCCTGGTCATTTAGCAACAATGTGAATCTACTGGTTGCCGGTACAAACGACCCGAGCAATGGCCGCAGTGGCACAGGCATCTATGCGGGCAAATATGGTGTGCTCATCGCAACCATGACCAGTGTCGAGAAGCAAAGTAAACTGCATTTGAGCGTGATACCGAAACATAATGCCAGCAGCGAAAAGGTCTTAAAGATATTCAAGTTGAGTCAGAGCAACCTTAAAGCGCAGCCAAACAACGGCAGTCAGAGCGTGCTCGACCGTTTCACCGGCGTTGTTGTGACGCGTGACAATGATATTGATCTGTATGTGACGCAGCCGTTGGTCTATAGATCGAATATGACTGGACCGTTGCAGCAAAAACTCTGCCATAATGATTTATGCTGCAATTTTTATATTGAAATGCATGTCAATCCGCTGTCCAATGCTACCACGGTCAGCTATTACTATCGCTTGGCGGCGTTTCGTGATATGGGCACTTTTCTGAATACCGAGCCCGATGAGTTGGCGGTGTGTGCGATCTTCGCTTGCACTGGCGATCATCTCTACACTTGTGGACGCATCTATGAGGAGGGCGTGCCGGTGGTGCCGCGTTATATTTTCGATACGATTCGTATAACTGGCAATTTCTCCCAGCAACGTCCGTGTTTACTATCACCAACGAGCGTGAATAATCTGCTAATGCCGCTGCTTGTGAACGAGTTCGAGTGGCAGCTGCAGGCGCATAGGTGGGTTTGCGGTTCGCAGTTGTTTAAGGAAAAACTGAATTGAAATTTATTTTATATTCCCGCAGCAACTTTACGCTGGCTAACCTCACTTTGTTACAACCGCGTTCGGATCTCCTGACCTTTGGTATTTATGGCAACTATTTTTTGGATGACACCATATATGATCATCATCACAAGGACGGCGCAACCACATTGAGTTCGACTTTGTTGCTAATTTTACTTTTGTTGAACTTGCAATTTTATTTATAGAATATTTAGTTGAGGGTGTCATATAAGTTGGCAATAAAAAAACATTTTAGTGAAGCTGGAGGTGTTTCCCTGTAGAAAAGCATTCAGATCCGCAGTTGGTGAAATCACAAAGAGTACGCTTTAATTATCAAGCAAAACAAAGCTTTTTCTCCCTTCTTTCTCAAAAATATTTTAGATCTCGAAAGCGTCAAGGACTTGGCTAACATCAGTTCGTAATATAGTATAGTTATAAGAAGCAGTAGGATACCTAAAAGAGTTGGTTTATGTCAAAGATCACTACTATTCTTCTTTAAACCAGAGCGCGATTCGTTTGGCACCAATTGGAGATTTCCAGACTTTCCAACAGAGTGGTGGTCTTTCTGTTTCTCTGCTTCACCCGGCGGGCATTGCGTCGAATACTTTCAGAGCTGGAGAGTTTTTTCCATTTCACTCTAAGTAAACTTTTTATTTGCAACGACTAACAGACAGTCACATCTTAAGCTCTACAACAATAGTAAATTTAGGTGGAGACCAAGAAACTCCGACAGTTGCACTTTGCCTATAAGATATCGGGATAAGCAGTTGTCTTAACTACTTTCTAAAATTGCTACAACCATTTTAGATACGTCTTGAGCCCGTTTTCAGAGTATCACAAATGGACTTCGAAGTCATGTCCACGGGTGAGTTGGAGAACAAAAATGAGGAGTGAGTTAAACACTGAAAAGAAGTGGCTACTGCTTATAGCTACTTTTGCTTGAATGGAACGGTTGGTGTATGAGTTACACCTGTTTAGTACTCATGGAACTGAGCACTGACTAAGTTTCCTCTGGAAGGCGAGCTAAAGTGAGAAGGCGAAACATTCCGTCATGTAAAAATCACCCTCGAAAAACAGCCTCGGATTAGAGCGAACAAAGACCAAACTATACAAGTCGCTACATAGTGCAAAGGCATGGATGATGGCAACATCGGATGAGTCGGCGTCACGAGTTTTCGAAAAAAATATACTGCGCTGTTTTATTTCAGAAACATTTTGGGGTTTCCTCGATCTTTCAGAGCTTTACAACTCCACATTGGCTTCCTGAAGTAAATAATGGAGATTTAGAAGTACATTTTGGTTTGTGTGACCCAAGAGTATTAAAAAAAATCTTAGATCAGACGACCTTGAGCCATTTTGGAGTGCGAAGCCAATCAAATTAACACAATTATCTTATGCTCAGTGCAAGTGCTCATATAAATTGATATTAACCTCGGCAACTTCCGAAAAAACTCCAATCGAAATCATTGAATAACTTTGTAAACTAAAATTCGGCAAATTGGAAATTTGAAAGTGACCAATTCGATTACATACCCAATTGCAAACGTTTTAAAATTTTCACTATTTTTGCATGGAAAATCATAGTTTTCACGGCTCCGCCAATATATACTCTTTTAATCTTGTTAGTTGGCCGAAATTTAACCTTGAAATGTTGAACAGCCTAACAGCTGGCAACTTTGTCGCACAAACTCATACAAAGCTGCTTCTAAATCACCTCTACGGTGGACAATTTCCGCTCAAGCATCGTAAAAAAATCAAAATAGTCAACAACAACAAACATAGCAATAAAAAATAGGTAAAATTTTAGCAAAAGTTAGTCAACTAAAAAGCATAAACCGTTGGAACTAGAAAAAGGAAAAAAGTAAGCTTGTTAAGTGAGCAGACGTCGCAAAGCTGCGAGAGCCGACATTTTTTCCAGCGAAATCATTTAATAAAAAATTCCATTCCATTTAGTCACAAGTGTTTATGCGCTATATAGTAGTTTACGAGTGAGTAAACCCAGCGGTAGAGAAGTGAATCATTTTGGGAGTAGTTATTGCTGGCTTACTGATACGTGTAGTAGACACACAGAACTCTCTACCTTCATTTTTGCCACGAGATCTTTTCCTTTATAGAGTAAAAATCCAAGAAACTTTGAAGATTTGCTTACACGAACCATTTTAAATGGAAGCGACTGTCTTAGAAATATTCATTAGAAATTTAAAATACTATCTGGCCGGAACGAAACCACACGAAAGTACCCATTGAATACCCATCGAGTAGCTGTATCACATTTAAACCACTCAATCACTAGCCTGTAAAGTCGAGCCTGAGACTCGCTGAGGTCTAGTTGTGCATCGAATTCAGCTCTTTGAACCATACTGAGTCCCAACTGGAAACAGTTCTGTTCCAAAACTAATTTATAAAGTTGCGAGAGACAACCACTGCCACTCAGTCGAGCTGCAAGGAGTTCGTCTCAAGCAGTTCCGATCAAAAACGTTCCGAAATGAGTAGAGAAATCAGAAAGCAAACATTCAATGCTAATTTTAAAGAACTATCCAACATTACAGTCCAAGGACTGGATAACAAGACAGAAATGACTACAATGGCTAAGAAAGTCGGTCCAATTCAAAGTTTAAGAGTTAATAATGAAGTAAAAACAGTTAATTCGAAAGTTTCAGCTGAAACGACTGTAATTCCAGTAGTGCCAGAGGTAAAGACAGAGAGACAAATAAAAACATAATATAAAGATAACCGTTACAACAACAAAAACAGAGAAACATACTATTTTTGGGTTTAGGAAGTTAACAAATTTTGGTTTAGAATGGGAACTCGTTGCCAATTAGTCTTCAGCCGACGAAATCTAGAAATTACCGCAGAGTTTGTGACGTTGGATTTTCCTAGTAAAAGAAAAAGAAGCAGTTATATAATGTGAGCCTAGTTTCTTGTGCAGGGAGCCTGAAACCCCAGAATATCTGCTAATTGACTGGAGACCCAGGATAAAGGCCCTTGGATCCATGTTTCTAAATAGGGATCACATCACCTCACTAACACCTAGCAGTATATTGTAATTTATCTATATGCTGGGGATAGGTGGGTCTTTGGGACATAGGTTAGGGCACTAGAGACCTAAGATCGCGCAATCTTCATCTACTTATCTTATCTTATAAGTAACATTTTGGAATAAACCGAGTCAGAGAAAAAAAATGTTTAAACTGATGAAAATGAACACTGTTATACTATGGAGATGGAATCTATATTAAACAAGAAGTTATCACAAGCCTTGAAACTTCGAGCAAAAGCTGATTTAGAAAAAATTTAATGGTTTGAATAGCGAATAGTGAACATGCCTAATTTTTATAAAATCTATAACACAAGAAAGTCCTCTCTACTTCAGTTTCAGACCCAACTAAAATATGGATTACAATTGAAAAATAGGACGTAGTTTAGGTCCAAATATCATCAGTTTTTGGACCAGTGCAGTGCGGACAGTTTGATCACATTTTAATACTGGCACCCATATGGATGCCTATACAACATACAGGAAACTGTTGCATGGTGCAATTTCCGCTTTGAGCTTGTATATATGTGTGTGTACAGGTGAATATTAACTAAAAAAATTTAATTACCTAATAAATTTTTTCGCTAGTTTGTAGCAGTTTTTACGTTTACGAGGCGGGCGACGCGAGGAGTACATAACACTCCGAAGCGAGCTGCGAAAATTGCTGAAACTGCGAAAATGTGAAAATGGAATATGCGTACATGTATGTATGTATGTATATGTATATGTATGTAAGTTGGATGTAAGGAAACAGTTATTTTTAATTGCTTGGCTTATGCAATTGTGATGAGTTGTTGTTTTTGAGAGCAATATTGAGAGTAGTATGTGGTATAGATGTACTATTGGAGCTGGCCCAGAATATGTCTATATTGCTGCCATTAAATTTTAAAAATTTAAAATTTTTTTTGTTAATTATATTATGAATATTTCTTTGTAAAAATTGTATAAAAGAATAACCTATAAATTAAATTATAAAAACTAAAAAAAAAAGTTTAAGGTAACCGAAAATTAACTTAGATATTTTGGACAAATCTTCAAAAAAAATAAAAATTACGAAAATGAAAAAAAATTGAAAACAGAAAAAAAAATTTCCTAAAAATTTTGAAATTTTTTTTTTTTTTTTTAATGTATAAATTTTTTATGTAAGCTTATAAAAAATTGCAATATTTTCTTAATAAGAAATATCCGAATTTCTAAGATAAGTTTTGAAAAAACAAGATTTGAAAAACAAAAATGTTTAATATAAACAATATTAAAATATTTATAAATTTGAAAAAACGGGTTTTTAAGAAAAATATTAAAAAAAAATTTAAAAAAAATGGTGATAAAAAATAATTATAAATTGTGAAATCTGTATAACATAAACAATATTAAAATATTTATAATTTTGAAAAAAAGGTTTGCAAGAAAATTAAAAATATTCAAAAAAAAAAATCAAAAAAATTAAAAAATTAAAAAAAGTGTTGAAATTTAAAAAAAAATTGAAGTTTTGAATTTTTTCTATATAGAGATATCTTATTTTAAATTATAAAGTAGAATACATATATAAATGTATTACTTTTCATTTTCATTTAATAAGAAAAATCTGGCATTCCTAGATAAATTTTGAAAAATAAAGTTTGAAATTTTAGATAAGACAAAAATATAAAAAAAAATAATAAAAAAAGTATTTGAAGAAAATTAAAAAAAATATAAAATATTCGAAACTGTAAAAAATTTAAAAAAGTAATAAAAAAATGTACAAATTTTTTTGAAATTTTGATTTTTTTTGCTATGTGGGAATATTTTATTTTAAGTTTTTTCTCAATAAGAAAAATATGACTTTCATGATAAATTGTGAAAGTAAATTGTGAAAAAAAGTTTTGAAATTTATATATGTACATATGTATATTTGTATAATGTATATAGTAAATATACAATATTTATAATTTTGAAAAAAAAGTATTTCAAGAAAATAAAAAAATTATAAAATATGAAAAAAATTATATTATGAAATATGAAAAAATAAAAAATAGTAATAAAAAAATATAAAAAATTTTTGAAATTTTTAATTTTTTGCTATATAGGAAGGAATATCTTATTTGTAGTTTGCTCTCAATAAGAAAAAAATGAATTTCAGAAATTTTGAAATTTTTTGAAAAAATGCTTTTGAAAAATGTGGACAAAAAATATTAAAAACATAATAAAAAAAATATAAAAAGTTTTCCCTTTCAAATTTCGTTTTCAAAACTGATTTTGAAAGTATAGCTTGACTAAAGACAACAACGTTAACAGCTTCAGGCCACTCACAGCGGTTGCCGCTCCGCTGCTTTGCTGCGCCGACAACAATATAGGATCCAAATTGTGTTGACTCACTTTGTCCAAAAAGTAATTGCTCCAAATGCCGAAAGTGAGCAGATCCAGCTTCGGCGTCAACAGACGAATGGTTACATCAGTGAGGTTATGTCTAAAAATAAAATCATTGCTCCTGACTACCACATTCCATATGAAAACATTTTGTGGCATACAACCTTTCCACCTCCTGCCATTTATACATATGCACCTGCAGCGGCAACATGCTGCCATCCACACTAGACGGCATAATGAGACGCCGCGCTGCCTGCGGAAATGAGGCGCGCACATTCAACGCGCTGAAATAATGTGTATTGCCAACAGTGACGCCAGCTGGAAAGATGCGACCGCAACTATGCAACTCCGCGCTGGTGCAAGCGAACACGGCGCACACCTTTAGCGCAGCCGTTTCCAAGCGCTGAACCGTCGCCTGTGAGCCGCTGTAGGCTGCAAGGCGATAACGGTACGCTGCATAAACACGAGAGCTGCTGATAGGTGTGCGCGTGGCCTCAAAATGACAGCAGAACTGATTGTCGTAACACAAGGTTGCATTCACTGCAGTGAATTCGGCGTCCAGTAATTGCGTCTTAAAAATGTCGACATTGTAGTCGCGCTGCAAATCGAGTTTGGTGAGACGCGGTGTGGTCACTTGCGGTACGAAATCGGACTGTGGCAGCGGCGGCGCTTGATAGCTTTGGCGATAGGCGTGTTTGGGCACGCTCGCTGTGAGCAGTTGTGTGGTGGGTTCTTCATATATGACTGCCTTCAGACGTCCCAGCCGTCCTGCGTAAATACCAGAACCGCTGATTTGACCGCTGGGTTCGCTGGCGTCTGCCGCGAGTAAGTTGACGTCGTTAGCGTACGACCAACCTTCCTGCAGTTGCACGGCTGTGAGGAAGGGTAGTTCATTGAACCAATGTGTTGCATAGATGATATCTGTTATGCCAAGCTCTGCGACTAACCTTTGCGCCGGCTGCCAGAAAAGGAAATCTGAGCCTACAAAATGTCCAAAAGTCACACCGAAATCGGTAGTAAATGTTGCCAGCTGCGGTTGTGGCAGTACATTCACGCTATACCATTCATAACGAAATAGATTGGTCTTACGGTAACGCGATATGACGCGCCCCTGCCGGTCGAACACCACATTTGCGCTGTACGTATTTATGCCGCTCACATTACAATGACCGACAGGTAGCGGATCATTAGCGCAATAGACCTTTTCCTTCACATGTATCACCAAATATAACTGACGCGAACGCGCTGCACAGGACAACTCTGTGAGTATGAAGTCGTAATTTGGCACATCACATGGAGTAATATTGAGCGCCGGATCGGGCACATACGTCAATAGGGAGTAGTCATTTAGCACATATTCGGGAAAGACGAGTATGTCCAAATCGCTTGTGAGATTCGATTCGATAATGTTTTTTACGCGTCTGAGCCCATCTTTGGCTTTCGGTTGTCCCTCGCCGGCTGGTGGTATAAATTCAACCACACCGGCATTATACGTGGCATCTGTAGGCAATGAGTGCTAAAAAATAGAGATGAGGGAAGCAGAAAGAAACAGGACTTGCTTGAATGGTTGACAAATAAAATGAGGCAGCTTAGAGAGATGTTGGCGAACTTTGACTTGGCATACAAAGTTTTTACTTTCTTATATGGAAAATTACCTGTAAGCCTGACTGAGGTCCTACGATTGCTAGTATGAGTAACACGCAACTTAAACGCAGCTCGTGAATGCCCATCATTAATTGTTATACTCTGAAAGACGACTGCTACTAATGTACATAGCAGCTCATACGCTTATATTAAAGAAAAAACGATTTGTTCATACTGTCCATTGACTTTGCAAAATTGCAAAAAAAAAAAATTGCAGTCAAGGGCCCATTTAGTAGACAAGCGAAAGTGAAAAAACTTAACTCAATACCTTAGCGACCTAAATGTTGATTTTTAGTCATTTTTTAGCGCCATGATGCTGAAAAGAAGTCTTCGCACACATGAACATAAGCTGTGTTGCTTTTGTTTTTTCACCCAGAACTCACTCCTGAACTCTTATCTTATGTAAATCTTAAAGCATGAGCTATTTGCTTTCTTTTATTGCCATATGTTTTATAATCGTGGTAAATATGACACTGACAATAAAAAATATTGCGAAATGCTAGCAATTGCCCTTTGCTGAACGTTTAAGATATTTGTTTTAACTGAAAGTGGATTGGTTTGTTTGTGAATGGTTAAAAAAGTAAATAAAACGTGAATAAAAAATACATAAAATAATAAAAAATTGTTTAAGGTAAGGTAAAGGCAATAAAATGTTAAAATATGCAAATATAAAAGTAGAAAAAATAAAAAAAAATTATTATTAGTATTTTGATAAAAAAAAGGTTGTAGCGGTCCCTAGGGTAGTAATCTAGGGTAAATTTAATAAAGATATCTTAAGAGAAAATTTTGCCGTACAAGAACTTGATTTTGAGCGGTCAGATTGTATGGCGGCTATACCTCATAATCGTTTGAACCGACATACAACTAATGTATAAGCAACTTCTTGGAGAGAAAAAGACGTGACGTGAAAAAGAAATTTCAGTTCGATATCTCACAAACTAAGTGACTAACTCGCGTATATACAGACAGAGAGATAGACAAACAGGCAGACGGTTATATCGATGCCGCTCGCAATGCTAATCATTTCTATAACTTATGCCTGTCCAAAGTTAGACATAAGGCAACCTTTTAAGTTGACCAATGTAGTATATTTCAGGCTGAGGTCTTTGCTCTTGCGAAAGCTACGAAGCTGGCCTCTAAGGCACCTGCTGGCATTTCCAGAGTGAACATGTACGTAGACAGCTCAGCAGCAATCAAGACAGTAACCTTGTATCGCATATCCGCCAGAAGTGTCTGGATAAGCAGGGCAACAGTGGAAAGTGTTGCCAGAAGTAAGCAACTTCACTACTACCGGGTGCCAGGCTACAAAGGCATGGAAGGCAATGAGTTAGTGTACAAGATTGTTGGCTGACATTCGAAAACGTGATCAACATTGGGAAACCCATGCATTGTCTTTACGACGATCTCGACAGAAGCATGGTAAAGAAAATCAAATCCTGATGGATCAAGCTGCATGGGTGCCAGACTGCAAAAATCATGTGCAAAACGTTAGATCGGAGGTGCACAAAATTGCTATTGGCACTCGATAGAAGAGACTGTTGGAACATGAACGGAGTACTAACTGGTTAGTGTCTGGTGGCGACACACGCCCGCAGAATGTGGCTGACAGATCGAGAAAACTGCAGGAAATGTTTAGAGCTGGGCAACAGGAGCATCTCTTGTGCGCTTCTCCCGCATTGGAAAGACTACACTGTAAGCATCTGGGGTCCTCGCGGTATGATACACTGGAGGAGGTATCGATAATGAGGCCGTAGAGTCTGTTAAAATACGTGTCAAGTGCAGGCATCCTAAAGGTTGACTACTTCTCTTGGACCTAGGCACTGAACTTCATCTGATATCGCAAAGGACCAAAACTGGTCTATGCGTGGTTTATTGGCCCAGCAGTTTAACCTAACCTATATACCATATAAACATATATATGTATACATACATATATTATGAAGTCTCCGACGTTTCTTTCTGTTCAGATACAAACACAATATTAGACACCTATAACTCAACCTGTATAAAGAGAATTCAAAAATTATATTTTTTATTAACCCATCAGTGCGACATGAACTAGCGGTCTATCTTTTGCCGTCAGTTCCTTAAAACCAACTAAAGATTGGCCCAGACTTTAAGTGAACAATATGTAAAACGCTTAACCTAGAAAAACTTCATAAAAGTCAATAACAAAGAGACGGTTAAAAGCTTGACTCCAACAAGCTGTGAAGCGTCAGAATGAGGACCATGCACAGGCTGCCACACCGGATCGAAGTTATGCGTGCTCACCTCAGTCGAATAGTAATTACCCCAAATGCCGAAGGTCAGTATATCCAGTTTCGGATAAGTCAAACTTATGGAGATCGCCGTAGTATTGTTGCTACGCGTATTTGAAAAAAAATTAATAATTATTTTACTTGAACGCATATGAAAAAACTACCTCTCAAACTCCTGCCACTCATAGGTGTGCACCGGCAGTGGCATGATGCTGCCATCCACACTAGACGGCATAATGAGACGTCGCGGCGCATGCGGGAAAGCAGCGCTTACATTCAAAGCGCTAAAGTAGTATTTATTGCCAACTGTGACGCCGGCTGGGAAGATGCGACCACAGCTGTACAAATCCGCATTGGTGCAGGCGATTACTGCGCACACCTTCAAAGCCGCGGGATCGACACGTTGATGTGTGGCGCGCGAGCCGCTGTATGCTGCGAGCCGATAGCGGTAAGCCGCGTAAGTATTCGCGTTACTCACAATGACGCGTGCGGCCTGAAAATGACAGCAGAACTGACCATCGTAGCATAAACTTTCATTCACTGTGGTGAAGTCGGCGGGCAGCAACTGAGTCTTAAAGATGTCCACATTGTAGTCGCGGAGCAGGTCGAGTTTGGTGAAACGCGGTGTGACGACTTCCGGCACAAAGTTGGGCTGTATAACCGGTGGCGCTTGATAATTTTGACGATAGGCGCGTTTAGGCACGCTCGCAGTGAGCAGCTGTGTGGTGGGTTCTTCATAAATGGCTGCTACGAGGCGACCCAAGCGTCCAGCATAAATACCCGAACCGGTATTTTGTCCACTGGGCTTGCTAGCATCAGCTGCAAGTAAGTTGACATCGTTACCAAACGCCCAACCTTCTTGCAACTGCACGGCTGTGAGGAAGGGCAGCTCACTGAACCAATAAGTTGTATAGATAATATCTGTAATGCCTTGCTCCTTCACCAATACTGCGGCTGGGTCCCAATACAGCATATCAAAGCATATAAAGTGGCCAAAAGTCACGCCGAAATCTGTGGTGAAAGTAGCATGTTCCAATTGTGGCAATACTTTCATATCGTACCATTCGTAGCGGTAGAGGTGTGACTTGCGATAGCGCGATATGACACGTCCTTGCCGATCGAACACCACATTGGTATTGTAACTGTTTAAGCCACTGGCATCACAACGTCCAACCGTTGTGGTATCGTTGGCACAAAAAACTTTCTCTACCAAATTGACCACCAAATATAGTTGACGCGAACGTGCGGCGCATGAAAGTTCCGTTAGAAAGTGATCATAATTGGGTATTTCACAGGGTGAAATCGCAAGCTGCGGATCAGGCACAAATGTGCGGAACGTGCCGTCATTCAGCACGAACTCGGGAAAGACTAGTATATCCAAATCGCGTGTGCCATCGGATTCGATGACCTCTTTCATGCGCTTGAGGCTTTCATGTACCTTAGATTTGCCTTTGCCCACACCGGGCATGTATTCGACCACGCCAGCTTGATAGGTGGGATCGGTGGGTAACGAGAGCTGCAAAATGTAGAAGTAGAATGGTGAACAGGAAAGATGACAAAAGCTGAAGCTAGCTCGTTTTGCTTCTTCTGTTTCCTAAACTATAAATACCTGCCAAGTTTGTTGCGGTCCTATGACGATTGCCAAGAAAAGCAATATCAAACTTTGCGCACGCATCCTGCTTAGTTTTCCGGTGTTGCCGCGCGACGGTTGTTTCGTTTATATACTAATTATCCAAGCGTTGCGCCTTTTAAATCAAATTTGATGTAAAACCGCCATAAAATCTTTCTTAATCTTATCAGTATTTTAATATTGAGATTATTATCAAAGACTTTAATTGCCATTTTTAATGGGCCAATGGGATTTGTTTTTGTCAAATAGAGTAAATTATGCCAACGAGGTATTTGAAGTGCATTTAGCAGCGTTATTTTATTGTAGGTATTGCGGCTTCTACGACCGGTGATATTTCCAAATGTAATTGAGCTCCTAAGTTTTTATTCCCAGCTCAAGAAGAGCAAAACTGGAAATAAAAATACATCAAGTTTTGGTTGGCTTGGCAATTCATGGTTCCAATCCACATTCGAAATCTTTACAGTTGATTTTTGAGTCGAACGAACTTGACTTGTGACTGATCCAACTTTAGATCAACGATACTGACACTATTTCAGATAGTTTATTCGGATTCTTTGCAGTTCAAAGTCTGAGTTTAAGGAACTTAACTTATGACTAATCTGGCTTGAAATCGATAAGACTGGCACTTTTTGAGATTGTGAAGTCGGATTCGCATAGAGATGGCTTCAAAATACCTAGTTTCATCGTTCCAACTGCACATGGAATCTTTAGAGATGAAGGTCTGAGTGGAACGAACCTTAGATCGAAAGGACTGACACTTTTTAAGGCAGTTTACTCGGATTCGCATGGAGAAGGCCTCAAAATACCTAGTTGCAGTCCTCCAATGACACGTGGAATCTTTACAAATGAAGATCTGAGTGAAACGAACTTGACTTATGACTGATCCAACTTTAGATCAAAAAGACTGATGCTTTTTAATATATTTCACTCGGATTCGCATGGAGATAGCTTCGAAATAGCTGGTTTGATGATTCTTATTAAACGTGGTATCTTGTCAGTAGAAGGTATGATTGGAAGAAATTTGAATTGTGACTGATCTAGTTTGAAATCGAAAAGACTAACCCGTTTTAAGATTGTGAACTTGAAATGCTTCAAAATGCCTAGTTTCATCGTTCCAACTACACCTGGAACCTTTACCAATGAAGGTTTGAGTGGAACGAACTTTATTTATGACTGATCCAACTTTAGATCGACAATATGTGAGCTTTTTAAGAAAGTTCACTTGGATTCGCATGGAGATAGCTTCGAAATAACGGGTTTGATGGTTCCAATTACATGTTGAATCTTGACAGTTGAATGTTTGAAACAAAGAACTTGACTTATGACTGGTCGTGGCGTGAGCTCGATAATGCTCCTGGACCTGTTTAAGGTGGTTAACTCGGGTTCGTAGAGAAGCGACCTCGAAAAAGCTAGATACGGTTCCGAAATCGTCAAGCATCGTGCTTTAGATTACTTCAAACATCGTCCCGTTTTACGGAAAAATTTCTAATGAGTATTTAAATTGGACCTCGGACCACGATTGTGTACTATTTATTCTTATTTATATCCTCCGAAGGTGAATAAACCGATGCCTTCAAGGGTGCACTCAAGTACACAGCTGCTCTGATCTCTACCTGGTCGCTTTATTATCGCCCTAGTATGTACGGTTATCAAAGCATTTGACGGCATGAGCTACTTTGTTCTTGTTTTTTTAATAATTAATGACCAACGGCGTATAAACAAACATTGAAGGTAGAACTTCGCCAACAACCAACATAAAAATATAAATAGAGATACACACACACGAACACATATGCATTGCTACACATACCTATATATATCATTGGCAAGCAACAGTGTCAACAACAACAAAAACATATCCAAAAAGTAAACGAGTAGAAATTTCCCGCAAGTTCATAAAAAATGCATGTGAAATCTTTACAGCGCGGGAGAGTGGGAGAGCACACAAATCAGCAGCGCTGCGACAGCAAGGATGCTCCAGACAGTAACAAATATACATACATACACTTAAATTTACGCAACTTTCTAATTCATTTGCCTTTCGAACGGTACTTTGCTCTTGCGCTCCGCGGCTTCAGGGTTATTTTCTCAGCGCTCTCAACAACAGTTTTGCGCTCTTCATACTGGAAACTTTTTGTAGACTTTCCAGCATTGACACATGGGCGACAGCCGCCACTGCTGGCTGTGTGCCGTTAGCTGTCCGGTTGGTCACTTAGCCGCACTGTCCTACGCTGGCGCCAATTGTTGTTCGACGTTTGGGCTGGCTAGGTCTTGTGTTGGCCGACACATCGCCTTAGCGCACGCCGGACGTCAAACATATGTAATTTGGTTGCCTACATGTACTAGTTCTTATTTCCGTTAAATTTTTTTTCGCTATTGAAATCCCAGTTTGTTGTGCTACTTTGGGGGGAAAATAGCGAATTTCCAACAGGTAGCCAGGCAAAGCACATTTATTCACACGCATATATCTTTTATGTACATGTATATGTATTACTCATATATACACCTTTAATACATATCTACTTGTCATATGTTTCCACATGCTCTCTTTTACGTGGCTCACGCGTCTATACATATGTACGTATGCGTGTGTGCTTGTTTGCTTAGCATATTTTCTGGCGTTAGCGTGGCTGTGTTTGCTTTGCTTGCTGTTTGAGTTCGCTCTTTTAAGTGGTATTTGTTGTTTTAGCAGTTCCTTTGTCGTCCGCTTGCCCTTTCGGGCAGTGTTGTTTTATTGTTTTTGTTTTATGTGTGCTGCTGCCAGGCTGTTGCTTTGCTGGCTGGCTTTGCTTTTTGCCGGCGCTGGCACAGTGGGCTTATTTGTAATAATGAAAAATATGCATTTTAAATAAAAAATATTTTTTTAATAATAAATCATTTTTTAATTAAAAAAAAATATTTAAAAAAAATATTAAAAAAAAATAATTAAAATTAAAAAAAATATTAAAAAAAATAATAATAATAAAAAATAATATGGCACAGAGGGCTTATTTGTTATAATGAACAAAAAAATTAAAAAAAAAATTATTTTTATTTTAATATACATACATATAGTTTGAATAAATAAATATTTTTTTATTAATATTTTTTTCCCAAAAATAAAAAAAAATATTTTTTAAATAACAATTTTTTGTTTTAATTATACTAAAACAATAATAATAATTTTACTACTTAAATAATATACAGAAAAATGTTGTAGTACCACAATAATTAAAAAAATGGTATATTTTACTTCAATAAAAAATAATATGACACAGTGGGCTTATTTATGCTCTTGATAATAATGTACAAAAATAATTTTAATTTTTTTTTATTTTTATTTTCATATACATACATATATGTATTTTGAATAAATAAATATTTTTTATTAACATTTTGCTCTTCCGATCTTTAATAATATTTTTTTTGTTTTAAATAAACTAATGTAATAATAACTATTTTAGTATTTAAATATACATAAAAATGTTGTAGTATTAAAAGAATTTAAAAAAAAGGTACAATTTACTTTAATAAAAAAAAAATAATATATAATAAACTAAATATTTTCAGTACTGAACTTAAAGCAAAAATTGGTCAATTTGATTTGTTAATTTCAAGATTGTTATTTGAAAGTGAAATTTAGTACCACATACTATGGCTTGAGTGAGTACTAAAAATGTGTACTAAATTCAAAAAAATGAATATAAGTTTAAAACAAAATATACATATGTACATGTATAGCCTTATAGAAAAAAATTTTGGCAAAATTTAGCTTTTTTTTTTGTAAATATTTTTGGTACTTATTTAATTACTAATTATTTTAATGATTTCTTTAATGTAACTTTTTTTCAATATTTACAATTTTTTACAATAACAAATACATACATTGCCCACTGTGCCATATCAAGCCAACTCTTTATTTTTCGTAAGCGATTGCAGCCTCACTGCAACTCCCCTCTCTTGCCACCATCTCTCTGGCGCCTGTGCTACTTTCTATGCCTCACCTTTACGCTCATAGCACGATTTTATACGTGTGAGTTGTCCACTGCTTGACACATTTGAAGCGCTGCTTTGACCCCCGGTTGTTGTTTGGCCTCTTTACCTGTGTCGAGTGTTGAATGTTGGCCCCTTCAATTGACCAACAACCAGTTAAGTGCCTGATGGCGATTTGTGTGTATAAAGTTTGAGAGGGGAAAGTCATTTTTTCATGTCAACGCATGAAATTACGTACAAATATAGGCCACTATGTGTCTCTGCGTGTGTGTATCTTCTAATATAGCATGTGAGTGGCTGAGAAAAAGTTTGTCGATTTGAATGCTCACAGGTGAGTAATATAGGCGAAGGTACAGAACTTATGCTCCCGTGAGAATAATTATTAATATTATTATTTTTTTTGTATACCATTTTCAATTAATCATATTTCTTATATTTACATTTTTATATATTTTTTGTGCTTATTTTCTTATGGCGTCCAGTGACTTTTACGCTCAGGTGCCTGCCATTTTCTCTTCCTTTCAAAGCGCCTTGCCTCAACTTCAGCTAATCAATGCACCTCAAAGAATAACTGTTTATTTTCTCACTTACTCACTAAGCCGTTTACATTTTGTTTCGTTTTTGTTCTTATCTCCGTTAGCACTATTATTATAACAGTAAAGCTGTTAGACATTATTGTTGCTATCAAATTCCTGCCGCTCACTGTCAAACACTTTCCATGCGATTTAACTCAATTTAGCTCAACTGCGGTGTGAGAGGCTTAAAGTGTGTTGCGAATGGCGGCAATGGAAAAGTCACAAGTTATAAATAGCATAGAGAGACCAGTAGGAAAAAGTTTGTGTGTGAATGTCAGGGACAATATTATGGATCAAGTATTGAGTTTGCCTTTACTAAGGATTGATATGAATATAATAAATTTCGCTTTGACATTCTTTTCAGAATAATTTTTGTATTAAAAAAATATTCTTTAAAAATTCATACGATTTTAAGTCGGTATATATGTATATTCAATCTGAATATACTATATGCAAATACTCATCCGCCTTTTTTCGAATAAAAATATCATAAAATGATTAAATGACAGCAATAAAGCAGTGACACTTGTTTCTGGCTTATAAAACACTCGCCAAATGATATGAAATCTTCACAGCAAAACATATGTACATATAAACAGACATATTATATTTACAGATTCTCAAATTGCACGCGCATTTATTTGTGCTATCGCTGTTAACTCATAAAAGTACTTTTTATGACCAACAACAAAGGTCCGTAAGGTGCTTAAACTCCAAAAAATAATATAAGAGGAATAAAGAAAGTATTATATACGCTGTGTTATATATCCTAAGTAGGTACATATAAGGCAATGGCCTGTTCTCGTGTTTGTTTTAAGATTAGCGCTTGAGTCTTTTCGACAACTCACTGCCGAATAAAAAGTGTAGATTATTAGCAAATATTTGCATGAAATGTATAATTGAAAAATAGAACTGAAAAAGTATTTTCATAAATACGGGCTGATTTACGGGTTAGGTTTGCATCAAGATTGAGTGGCCTACTAATCATTTACATGATAATATGACAGCTTTATAGCCAAGCCAAGGAGGATGGAGCCATTCACTTGGGAGCTGTCAGAAATGATTCTTTTACATATGACTCAAGCAGCTCATGACTTACGGTCTTAGACCAAGTATTCTCTAGGTAGCCAAAAAATATCTGTTTGAAGGCTAGTTAAAGTGATAAGGCGAATCCTCCTTCCTCAAAGCTGTGCGCTGTGTTTGAGAGCCGCCACGTAAAAAAAACACTCCCAATGAAAAGCTAAGTTGGCTATAACCAAGAAAGCGATGTCTACGCCAATAAAGAAGGAGAAAAAGATAGCCAAGTCACGCACTTCCATATTGTTTGCGTCTATATACTTGTATAATATAAGTGTATGATATCTCAAATACAGTATTTTATAATGCTAAGAAGAATATAAAAAGATAAAAAAAAATAAGCTGAGATCCATAAAATAACTTTCAGGTAGATAGCGGAAGGAAAGCATATACACCATTTTTTTCTTAGCTGATTGTCTATGACACATGATCTACAGTCTTTGATTTTCCGATTTTTATATATGTGTACGTCGTACGCTTTTCTTTTGGAAGGCTCATAAGGCTGATTTTTTAGAACAGTTTCAACTTGAGATTGAAGATATAATCTATTATTTACCTAAACTAACTTATTTATTTAGAACAAAGTCTATGTGAGGCAGTGTCAAGAAAGCTCGTAAAAAAATCAGAACTAGGGAAATGCTTAGCATTCTCTTAGTATAGAAGCCTTTCAAACTTTATGTAAAATATTCGATTAAGAAATTGTCTTCATAAAAAATTTATTATGAAGACAAAACTAAACAAAAAAGTCAATCTAAATTGTAAAACAAAAAAAAAATTATGTACTCGAATGAGTTTTCTGATACATACATACGTATATACATACATACAAAATACAGTACGTGACATAAAAACAGGCATTTATGCAGGAAAACTCGTTATTAATGCCACTTTATCAGCCCACTTTGGAGTTTGTTGTAAATCTTAAGTAAACCTAGCGCCGATGATGTCTGCAGATAATGATGTTTTCATAGCAAAACATATATATGTATGTACACACACATTTATAAAATTTATTAACCAATGTAGAAGTCTATGTCAAACCGCCTTAAAAAATTGATTATTATGCCAAACTTACAAGGTCATTCATACCCTATATGTATGTATGTATGTATGTAGGCGTAGTATATATATAATAGTACTAATATTTTGTACTAAAAATGTATTAACACAGTTGGGGCTGGTTTGCGTTTAAGAATTTTGATTTCAGCTTCTTACAAAGAAAATGAAGAGTTCGTAATTAAATTTAGTACTAAAAAAGTTCTAAAATTTGGCATTAAAATATACTAGAAATGTACCGTTTGGTACTAAAAATGTACTAAAACAGTTGGGACTGGTTTGCGTTTAAGAACTTTGGTTTGATCTTCTTGCAAAGAAAATGAAAAGTGCGTAATTAAATTTAGTACTAAAAAAGTTCTAAAATTTGATATTGAAATAAAATTTACAGAAGTGTTCGAGAAATTTTATTTGATTTTTTTTGTATAGGATTGATACTAAAATTGATACTAAAATTAGTTCTAAAATTTAGTAAATTTAGTACTAAAATTTAGCACTTAAATATCATAAAAATTTTCATGTCCAAAATCTTTAGTCATGAAAACAAGTGTAGCTCGATTATATTGGTACTAAATTTGTTTCCAAAATTTTGTACTAAAAGTGTACTAATATATGACTTTCATGTTTACAAATTTTGCCTTGATATTTTCGTAAAGAAAATGAAAAGTGCGTAATTAAATTTAGTACTAATATGAATTCAAAAAGTTAGTACTAAAAGTGTACTAAAACAGTACGGCTCATAAAAAAATTAAAAATTTTGTACTGCGGTTGTTGTTTAATAATTTTATTGTTGTATTTAAGAAAATTTATTTTTAGTACAGAAAATGACGTTATCGAAAAAATGGTAATCTAATATGGTGTTCAAGCCCATAAAACAGTAGAGTTATCATTGAGTATACCATAAATTCGTGCGAAATTAATCGAAAGCAACTATGTATGTACAAGGGCATACAATTGTGTACTAAAATTCTTAAACGCTATGCAGGCTTATATTTACATATGTACACGTATATTATAATATTTATATATTATGTATGTATGTTTAGAAAACTGTTAAAACGCAGGGATATACCGTTGAAGTACTGAATTTGGTTACGAAATAGCTAAACAAGTAAAAAATAAAACTAATAATGTGTACTAAAAAGTCGTACTAAAATTTAGTCCTGAATATTCACAAAAAATGTTAGCACTATTAATTTCATAATTTTTAGTACTAAAATTTTTTTACTAAAAAAATGTACTAAAAATGTACTAAAATTTAGCACGAAAATGCAAAGATTGTAGCAAAACTATTTTTTAGTACTAATATTTTTTACTGAAAAAACTTGTACTAAAAATTTAGTCCACCAAATGTACTAAAATTTAGTACAAAAGTTTAGCATACATATATGTAAATGTAATTATTTTTTTTACGTTTTCACTGCTAAGAATAGCAATAGCATAAAAATTATAAAGCATTTGATGCTAAAAAAATGTAAGATTAGCGCCTAGAAAATTAGTACTAAAAGTTATATAATTTATTTTGTGCCGAAAACTAGTATTTTTCTCTGCAATTTTTATAGAATATGCTATTTTCTCTAGAAATCTCTAGTTCGCATTTACCAATATGTACTGGCAGTGGCCGGCAGCTTTTCATGAAAACAAAAGTCTAACGCAAGCTTAATACAGACATATGTATGTACATATATGATATAGCCTTGACTTTTGGCTTTTTTTGATACCCACTTCAGGATTTCCTTTAACGATTTTTCTTTTGATTTGATTTTCCAGTCAACAATTTTTCTAATATCGCACACACGCACACACACACACAGATGTCTGTGCATAAATGAATGAAATTTGTTGTTATATCCGGCTGCATGGGAAGAAGAACTCTTAACATTTACGCTCGGTTGCTTGGTTTGGTTTGCTTTTGATTTATTTCGGATTATTTGTATGCGAATACATAAAAAAAGAGGTGGAAAATGAGAAATACAAAGCAGCATTAAAGGGACCACGTATGTGTGTGTGTGTGTGTGTGTGGGAAAAATTGGACGCAAAATATGTGGCCGCACAAAAAACTTATGCTCAATACAGATTTATACAAATATGAGTACATATACATATATAGATATACCATATATACATATATGCACTTATAGACGGTTCTCTGCGCCATCTGCATGCTCGTGCGCGCATTTGTTTGCAGCATTTTGTGGCAAAGCAATCATACAACAAATTTAATCCCGCTAAGCGGCTTTCACGTATTTTGTTATATTTTTCCTTTTTAGTTTATTTTTCCACTATTTCAGCGCTTTTCTGCTTAAAGCCAAGCGAGTGTGAGTAATGCTGACAGGAAATCCAGCAGCGAGGCGGCTATATGAGTATGTACCGTTATTGATAGCTAAATGTTTGCTAATGTGTAGAATCATACAAATGTATATTTGTGCATATTTACAATTTACAGCTTATTTCCGTTACTCAGCCCAGCTGCCACGCTGCTACGTCTCACAATAATTTTTATTTCGTTTGGCGCACTTTTCACTAACTCTAACCGCATTTCACACTGTTTGTATATAATTTGGTTGAGTATACCCTGAACAGCGTATATTAAGTTTAGCTCAAAGCTTATAATATAAAACCAGCGTTGTAAACCCTATAAAGTACATATGTGTATAGAAATCGACGAGTTGCGTCAATTTAGCTATGCCTGCTTGTAAACGCAGACTAGTCTTTTAATTTTTGAGATATCGATATGAAATTTTGCACACGTGCTTTTCTCCCAAAAGAAATGCTCACTTTGAGGGAAATGCCGACGTCGGACCACTGTAGGATATAGCTGCCATACAAACTGATCGATTGGAATCAAGTGCTTGTATGGAAAACTTTTTTATTTGACGAGTTATCTTCACGAAATTTGACACCGGTTTTTCCCTAGGACAACGCTGCAACCTCCGACGAAATTGTTCAGATCGGACCACTATAGCGTATAGCTGTCATACAAATTGATCGATAGGAATCAAGTGCTTGTATGCAAAACTTTTTTATTTGACAAGATATTTGTACGAAATTTAGCATGCATTACTGCCCAAGACAGCGCTAAAATATCCGAACAAATTGCTCAGATCAGACGATTATAGCATATAGTTGCCATATAGCCTGATCGATTGTAATCAAATACTTATATGGAAAACTTTTTCATTTGAAGAGAAATCTTCTCAAAATTCGGCAGATATTATTGTCTAAGGCAATGTTATAATCTCCAAATAAATTGTTCAGATCGGACCACTATATCATATAGCTGCCATACAAACTGGCGGATCAAAATCAAGTTCTTCTGTAGAAAACTTTTTTATTTGTGTTGGGTATTATAGTTTTGGTGCAAACGAAGTTAAATTTTTATTTTGCTCTTTACCATTTTTGCTGTGAATCACTTTTTTGCGTTTAGTTATTTATGTTTATGCCAGCTTGCACATTGAATAAGACATCGTACTAATATGCACATGAAAGCGTACAAATTATTTGCTATCTAGCAGAAAAACATATAAATGCGCACTCTTTTAAGGCAGTGTGCCACTCACAGCGACTTATAAATCTAGCATGAGACTGTTGTGCTTAAAAAGTTGAAAAAAGTAAAAAAGAAATATAATAATAATTCCCGACGCAGTCAATAACTGACAGTCAAGGTCGCTTAAGCGCCATGTAAACGTATATACAAACACTTTTTGTTGTTGTTTGCTGCTCGCTACGTCGACCTTTTTCCCGTTTGAGCTGAGATTAAAAATATTTTTTGCTCTCGTGAAAAATTTGTAATCGTTATGCGCTTGTATTGGCGATAAATATTTACAGCAGACACAGTACTTGGCATTGCAGTGATATGGCACAACGGGGCGTATACGTAACATTTAGTTGAGTATGCAATTTGATTGCCAGCGTTGATGAGTTGATGTAATGATTAGTTTTTCAAAGGCAATTTCTATATAAAGGCGGGCTATATAGTAGTGTCAAGGGAGTGCAAATATGCTAAGTTGCTAAGCATGTGCTGACAGGCAAGAGGAGGCGTGGAAGTTGAATGGCAAGGCGGTGCTGGTGTCAGAGAGCGAAGTAAAGTGCGTAAAATATAATTCTTCAAAGAGGTTTGGAGATAGAGTGCAGTTAAAGCGGATATTAGCTTATATGCAAATGAAAAATGAAAAATTTAGGGATTTATACAATGTTGGATTTGATAAAAATGTGTCAAGATTTGATTAAAAATGCCTTTAAATCGACCCCAAATGACCGCAATAAAGAATAATTCGAAAAATTGGAAAAAATAGCGATATGGATAAATACGAAAAATTATAAACTGATTTTGGTCAAATTAATGACAAAATAAATATGCTAAAATTTCAGAGAAAACGGCGAAAGAGCTTGCTAAGACTTTAGCAAGGATTAAGACACTTGCGATGCGTTTTAAGTATACTTAGGAAAATAACCAATCTAAAAAGAAAAAAAAAACTTAAAAAATAAAAAAAAAAAATTAAATTTTTGTGACTTTAGCTTCAATTGGCTAATGTTTATTAATTCTTTACATAAAATGTTTATTTAATATAGTAAAAAGTTTTTCTTTCTTAATATAAAAATTAATTAGAAAAGAGATCTGTAAGTATCTCGACCTCAGCGACATCTAGCGGGCCTTTTTTGTAAAGAGTTTTTATTAGAAAAAAATAGTGAAAAAATCAGAAAAACGTGCCAAATTAAACATTAAATAAAAAACGCATACAATTATTAGTTGATGGATGTAAATTTAAATTAAAAAAAATAGCATAAAATTGCTACCTATGGCCCCGATTCATAAGTAGCAATTTTATAAAAAATATTATTCACGGCGCTACCTAGCGCATCATTTGTTACAATAACATAACTGGAAATCTTCATATTTGGTATTAGTAGGGGAAGTGGGAGAAGAGCGAGTGAGTTATTTTCAATAAATTTTGGTGGCGATTTATATTTTACTATAAAGTACAAACGCATCTAGTTTCATTCATACTAATATTTATAATTGGTCTAAAGGCCGATATATTCGGTGAAAAATTAACTGGAAAGACAGAAACTTGCTTAAGAAAAAGGCTCCGAAATTTTATTTACCAAGTATTCGTTATTTTTTTTTATTAATTTTCTTGTAAAAGTGCGATTATCGGTTTATTTACAAATTTTGAGGTTATGATAAAACAAAATTTTAAGAAAAACAATGATGAATTGTCTTACTTGAACTTGATTGATTGAATATTTACAATGAGTTTTTTGGAAGAACCGATTAGGAAGATGGATTGATTGAATATTTACAATGAATTTTGTGGAAGAACCGATTATTTATAATTTCGCAAAATTCTAATTTTTACAATAATTTTATTAAATTAGATTTCTATGGCTTTTTCGGCATTAAATACATAAGTTCTTACTTAAAAAATATACAATCTCTACGTTGTACATACTTATAGTTATCGTATCACACATCACTGTAGCCTCCAAAGCTAAAACAATTGAAACTTCAGCCAATCACACCATATAACGTACCTGCCACGGCGTATACGCAACATCAGAAACATTAAGCAGGTATATAGTAAGCGCTAAAAATAAATCGAACTACATTTAGCGCGCACAAACGATATCAAAGTCATATAAAATGTATGCGTGAGCCATAATTTATATAAAAAAAAAATAATGGATACTTTCAACAAGCCTGTTGAATATTTAAGGCTCACACATGTGGATGCTACCGAAATCGGTTATACATATATATGTATATAACCGTATTTTTCGCGCTGTTAGGTGTTCATATGTTACACTACTACATATATGCAAGTCGTGGTGTGAACAAAAAGACATGGCACATGACAAATTAGCTTAAATCTGGCAAACAAGTAAGTGTAGTCGGCAAGGTACCACTTTAGGTATATGAGTATACATATATTGGTGTGTGTGTGTTTCTGAGCTTGTAAAAGCATTCAAAGCAAGCTTCTGTAAAGCATTGCATATGAAATATGCAAAAGTTGCGTGTGTAGGTGTGCAATATAAATACTTATATACCATATTATGAAGACTTCTTATGCTTTATTTTCTAACTGAGGTAAGCTAACCTGTTGAGAAGTGAAATACGCAGCTAAATAAAAGGTGCGAATAAGACAGCGTAAATAAATAACGTAAATATTTAAACAAAATACACAGACATATATATGTATATTTATAAATTATAAATCTACATATGTACATACATGAAAAAAGCAATATAATATATATTTGGACTCAAAAGCCTACATATATAGACGCCAGAGTTGCACAGGCAGACATTGTGTGCAGTGTGACATGTACAGCAAACTCACACAAGCGTGGCAGCTTGCTTTGTAATACATTTCGCATGCTTGTCTGCGCGGGAAGTCATTTAACCGACGCGCGTGAAGAGGCAAGTTGAGCACGAGCAGCAAAAAAGTAATATTAATAAAAAGGGTTTAAATTGAAAAGCCTGCCGTGAGCGTCTACAAGTCATATAGGTTGCTTGGTAGACACAATGGAAGCGCACAAACACTTATAACTTAGCGAGATGAGGATAATTTAGTGCCTTTAAAATGATAAACAGGCGCAACGTAAATCAGGTAAAAATGATAAGTTATACTTAAAGCTAAATAACAGTTAGAGTAGCAGGAGATGAGAGGCTAGTGTGTAGACAAGGACAATAATTGAAAGCTGAGAGCATTCAACTAGTGAGAAAACAAGCTACTGGCAGGAACTTCTATCAAACAACTCTATATATTCTTTAAAGGAGAGTTAAGAAAAATTATTTTATAAAAGGCTGGTCCATACAATTGGTAAAAGCGATAAGTACATATTAATTACTATCATTTTTGGTAGCAAAATAAAACTTATTTAGCGCAATAGGCTAATATATGCCTTATATACTCCTTAAAAAGGGAAGGTTAGAAAATTGTATATTATTTTATGTAGTGGTAGGAACGAGTTTTGCCCTATTTAGAAAATTTTTTTTATTATACATTGTTATTCCTTGTATTTTGGTTATTTTTACTGCCTTAAAATATAAACAATGTCCTTTCATATGATTTTTTTTATGAACTACATGACGTATGAGTAACTTTACTTGGCCAGAAATTGTATCAGCAATTAACTGCTGGAAGTCCAAAACTAAAAATACATATTTCGAAATTTCTCTTAAATAAACTTGAGTACTGCTGGCATTACAACAAAAGTATTCCAGTTAACCTTCGCTACTGCCATCTTTCATCATGTAAGCGCGGTCTCTAAAATCCCTATGCCATTCTTGCATCAAGGTTGCCGAATCGCCGCAAATATTACCCACAAATTGACAGCTCTGTTAGCTGACTGGCAGTTTGAAGAGCGTGTGGCGCTTTGCGTTTTCCGACTGCAGTTCATTGCCGCCGTCATTGGTCTCGACGGTGGCGCAACCTTCAATTGCTATCAAAATTATCGCCGCACGCTGACCTTGAGCTGTCGCGCTTACAAATTCGCAGCTGCCACCTGCATTGAAGCATTGTTGCATTGAAGTACGGTTGCATTGATGCATTGCCAGCCTGTTAAAATTGTGAAATTGTACTGAGATTTTTTTGAAGCTTAAAATTGATGATTGTGGCAGGAAAATGGTGATGAGGTGGGCCGTTTTTTCAGTTATTCATATGAAAGGTGTGTTTGAGATCTCACAACGATTGAAAGGAATATTTGTTTCAACAGAGTTGCCGAACAGGTAAACAATTTTTTTGTTCTAGAACGTGAAGAGGGTTTAAAATGCCTTCCCATCATACAGGGATCGTCAACCCAAGTGAGTGTTATACCCACTAAAACACTCTCCCCTTCTACCAAGGAATTTTCGGGTATGAAAAATTGCAATAGTAGAATAATTTACTTAAAACATTAATATTTTGTATAATATTAGTGCAAAAATAAAAATAGCTACTTAAAGTTCATAAAAAGAAATATAAATAAAAAAATATATTAATTAAAAAAAAATTTAAATTTTAAAAATTTTAGAAATTTAGAAATTTCCAAATTGAAGTATAAAAAATTAAAATTTTTAACATTACTGAAATAACAAAAAATTTTGAAAATTTATTATACTTAAAAATTACACTTAAACATAAATTTGTCAAAAAAAAAAATTACGAAAACTCAAAAATATTCAAATCACTCTTCAAAGTAAATTGAAATGTTAAAAATTTTAAAAATCTATTGCAGTTATCTTCAAATTTAAACTAAAAAAAAATTAAAATTTTTAACATTACTGAAATAAAAAAAATTTTGAAATTTTATTATATTTAATAATTACACGTAAACATAAATTTCTCAAAAAAAAATTATGAAAGCTCAAAACAAAATTTAAATTTAAGAATAAAATATTTTTGTAAACAAAACAAAATTTTTTTAAATTTTGCTTAAAAAATATTTTGTTCTAGTTGTGTAAAAAAATGCAAATTCAAAATATTAAGAATATTATATTTTTGTGAACAAACAAAAAAATTAAAAATAATATGGCAACCTTTTTTTTGACTTACAAAAAAAAAAATTTCAAAAAATAAAAATATTTATGAAAAATAATTTTTTTTTGGAAAATAAAATTTTTTAGGATGTTTTTAAATTTTTCCTGGCAAATTTATATTTTATTAATTAATAAATATTATTTGGCATTCATTTTTAATAAACCCTAAAAATTTTAATTCTTGATTTTTTATAAATTTATTTTTTTTTCTTAAATTTTTATCACATAATTCAAATTTAAGAAATTTAAGTTTTTTCTTAATTTAAGTTGTTTGCTTTATCTTAAATACCTTACACTTAATTTAATTCAATTTTTTTCTACAAAAAAATCTCCACGCGCATAAATCACCGAAAAACAATTCAGCAGTCGTCATGCCACACTGATTTTCCGATTTTGCTAACACATTTCCCCAGCCCATTTCAATTTACTTAAGCACCTGCGTCTCAGCTAGTTAAAGCCAAAGCGCTTGTCGGCCTGCCAATTTGCCACCAAGCAACAACAAACCTTGCAAATTCGTAATCCGGCGCCGTTTCTAACATATTTTCAGGCACTCACCCCTCACAGACTCCTTCTGCTTTACTTGTGTTCTTGCGTATTTGCTTTCCTACTTTACCCCGACCTTCAAATGGCTTATTAACTTCTCCCGCCATCTCTTTCCCTAAGTACGAATTAAGCGCTCATTCTCCTTGTAGTTCCTACCTTTAACCACCAAACCACCAGGACCGTTTATTGCTGGCGGCGATTTATTTGTGTTATAGCTGGTTTTTGTTATTTTTGTAATATTGTTATTGTTGATTTGCCTAATTAATGACTATTTGGTAAAAATCTGTTGCAAATTAGTTGAAGTAGATATACTTTTGCGAGTGAAATTTGATTTAAAAGGCAGTAGGAAGGGTTTGCCGGAGAGCAATGCTGCTTTTCGCGGATTTTGGTGGAGTGGAAGGTGAAAAATTGATGGAATTAATTGTTTGTTATTCTGAAAATGCTTAAGTGTGTTGAGGTGAGAAAATTAAATACCGTGGTATGTGAGAGGGGAATCCAAGGCAGTGAAAATATTTCGTTGGGTCCAAATTAATACAACTGAAATATAAGTATATTATCTCAAGGAAGATCGAATAACTTCTAAAGGCCACATAAATTCTAAAGGTAATTTCAAAGCAATCTTCTCTTAAAGTAGTACTTTTAGGCCACGACTTAACATTGTCGGCAGTCATTTTAAGAGCTGGATGCCTTTACCTTCACTCTTGTATTCCGTGAATAACTTTATCCTTTCAAAAACTGGCTAATCCTTTCCCTCATATTTTGTTCCTGACATATTGATTATAAATTAGAATAATTTTTTTCTTATGCAGTCGTGTCTAGGCTTAACTTGAAACGGGTTTTGGAAGAGACATGGTTTACATCTTATTTTTACCTTTCCTCGCCTCAAGTCTTTGGGTTAAAGTTCAAAACCCATAGCAAACCGATTTCGATGGATTTTGGAATGGGTAAGTCAAAGGCTATTGAAGATTTCTTGTTTTGAGCTCGAAGCTCGTAGGACACCTATTTTAACACACACCCATTTTAGGAAAGAGAGATTTTTCATTATATTCAATCCACCGAGATCTTTAGGTCTATAGTTTTGTTGTCAAATCCCATATCATCGCTATCCATGTTCCGATTCAATAAAATGCTTATGAAAGATCACAAACCAACTCAATCTGACCATTTCTTCTTTAGGGTTCTAACTGCTATACAGAAGCAAAGTTGCATCTCTGACTTTCGATAAATGTGGGATTCCTTAAACCTATGTATTTAAGGTCGTCTCAAGTCTTATTTGAACTTTGGGAAGGCTTTCCTGCTTTTTTAAACAACAAAGTTATTATATATGGCGACAATACTAGCAGCGGAGGCAGCTTATTACAGTAGACTATGTGGTTAACTGAATCCAATTCGCATAGACGACTCATCCTTCGAAAGATCGTAACTGTAACAATTGTAATGAATTAATCGTACAACTTTTGGCGAACTCAGCCGACAAGCCAGCGACCAACTGACAGGCTGAAATAGCAAATCAAAACTAAAACGAGAGTGGGAAGACAATTAATGGAAGTGGAGACGATGTAAAGGACAAACAGTGCCATTGAAGGTAAGACAGTCAATGACGCATAAACTCGTAAGATAGCCAGGCAGAATTTTGTTACACTATCAAAGATGGTTGAAAGCAGGAGTTTGAGCGAAGGCCTGCATGAGAAGAAATAAATCAGAAATAAAGCAATATTATTGAATTGTTGCTGTTGTTACTACTGCTGCTTAGATACTTGTATCTGCGCTTGGCTTAGGCTGTTGCTGTCTTCGCGGTTGCGTAGCAAAACAATTGATTTATTTATGGGCTTATCTGTCGCCTTACAGCCGATTTGCTTGAACAACTTTGGTGGAGACTTGAGGTGGGGGCTGTAAATAACCTTCGTTATGCTTAAGTATACAAATCCAAGGTTAGGTGTGTGTATAAAATAAATCAGACACTAACTAATTTAGTTGTTTAATATATTCGACTTGGAGCTGCGATTCCACTTCGGAGGTGCGTCGGACGGATCTGCGTAAAGGGTACGAGCGCGCTAGGAATTCATGATATGTGTTCTTGAGTTCTTAAGTCAATTAAACGAAATTTAAAACTCGGCGCAAAAGTAAGTATGTATATATTATAATGTGAGAGAAAATAGTATATTTCGAAGGATTTCTTGAGAAAGATTTATTTAGAAGTTCTGAAAGCTATTCTGGAGTTAAAATATTCAGAAGTGTAAGCGAAATGGATGAATTTACGGAAATTCAATCGTTCTGGTGGAGATAAATGAAAGTCTAATAGAACACTGAGCTGAGACTGGACGAGACCTCAGTCAATATTACGAGAGAAAAAAAGATATTTGGACAGATTTCGCGAGTAAGGCTTATTTAGAAATTCTGGTAGATATTTTCGAGTTCAGACGTTCAGAAGAGTGAGTGATGGTCTTTTGTGGAAGCCACTAGATCTGTTGGAAATAACTGAAAGTCAAATTCAACAATAAACTGAAACAAGTTGAATTGGGAAAGGCTTAACAAACAACTTTTCATCAGAAGTGGCCACTTCCTTCATATATGTATCTAGATATGGGAAACTGGGAAATAATATGCTATAAAATAAAGCTCCTGAATTGCGATAATTAAATGTATATCTTCAGAAATAAGCCTCTTCAGATGATAAACTCGATATCGGCAGATCTTCTCTTTCCAAAGTTTATTTATCTTGGAAGATAATTTCGTGAAAGTGTATAGTAAGAGTCCCACAGTTGCTTGTTTTGCATTTTTCTGACCAAAAATCTACGATTCTTGGGAAAAGTCATAGTGAGATGATCCTGAACCCGGTAGGGTTTCAGTAGTTTGAGGATGAAATCATTCGAAAAGTAAGTCCGTGGAGCAAATCAGAAGACGAGGTTAAGCGGAATGCGTTAATTTAGAATAGCGGAATCCTAAATAGTGAAATTACCGATTTTTAAGAACTGACAATTGGTTCAAAGACAAAAATTCAACCCTGATAAAACCCCGAAAGAGCCAACCTAGAAACATACTCCTTTGAATACAGGGTTTGGGGATTCTTAAGCACAGCGAATTGGTTCGGAAGAGAGAAATAACGCAACCCCGTTAAGTTTTTTTACACACAACATTGATCCCCAACACCATTGCAATCAACATTGTAATTTGAATCTTTTATGCTTTATACGACCAAACAAACAACAACAACAATAAAGACAAACATTAAAGTGTCCTTGTAAAGCTTTTAAACGCACAAAAAATGCAGTCTGTGGAAGCGGCAAAGAAAAAGAAAGACTAAAAGTAAGCAGATTGCTGAAGTGCACTCACCAAAGCATAGCAAAAAGCAGAGAGCAGAGAACGGAGAGCCGTCTAGCGCTGAAATAAATCAGCGATGCAAAAATATTAATGGAAAATTTAGTTTAAATTAAAAGCGTGAATGCTTGCGCAAAATGCGATGAGCAAAAATAATAGTGAAGCACATAAACACTAACCGAAAGATGGCTGTATGGGTTAGTATAACAAAATGCATGCAAATCTATAGATATACAAACACACATATATATAGATATATAAACTTTTGCAACGCGTCGTGCAATTAAAAAACTTCAACTCAAGGGCGCCGCCAACAAATTGAAGGTTTACACTACTATGGACCAATGGCAGCGCGCGTAGCAAGCGGGAGCGCTTAGGGAGTATTCTGGGCAAGGTAGTGGCGGTTGTGGTGTTGTAAAGCAACGACGGCGCCACACAATGTCAGCGCCACGTCAATGCCAATGCTGCTTAAAGGCAGCCAGCATGAATGCCGAAATTGATGAAGCGTCCGTTCGGCAGCTGACGGGGGCGTAACCCGCACCAACGAGCTTTGATGATTGCAGATGACGTCGAAAAAAAATTGCAGAATGGCTTGGTATCGAGAGATAAAAAGTATAAAAAATTCAGTGCAATTAACTGAGTACGATAAGATAATAAGAGAGTGAAGAGACTGGGTAGGAGCAATTAGAAAATATTTTAAAAATAATTTAAATGCAAAAGATGAGTTGAAAAATTAGTTAAAGTGCCACAAATTTGATGGTGTTCAGAAATTAGAAACTGCAATGCAGAGTAATTAGTTGTTATTCAGAAAATTAATGCAGTAATGCATATTAAGTAGATGTTACTCAGTAAAAAATAAATTAATGAAAAACTAAAAAAAAATTGTGCTTGTAATTAAAAAGTAATGTATTAAAAAGTAATCATGGTTATAATTTAAAAGTAATTAATTACCCAGTAATCATTACTACATCATTAGAAAATGGAAAGTGAAAATAATTTAGGTTGCTCTATTCTATGTCACATTGTATAGTTATATATCGTAAACATTTTTATTTGAAGTAATCAAATTGTAATTAAAAATTATATATTGAGCACCTTTTTGCCTAATAATTTTAAAAATCATGAAAAAATGTATTAAAAAAGTAAATTAATGAAAAACTAAAAAAAAATATGCGGTTGTAATTGAAAAGTAATGAATTACAATGTAATCATTACTACATGATTACAAAATGGTAAGCGGAAACAATTGATGTTGCTTTATCTATGCAATATTGTATAGTTATACAACTAGAATTTCATTTGAAGTAATCAATTTGTAATTGAGAATTATATAATGAATACCCGTTTCCCAATAATTAAAAAATAATAATTAATCTAATGAGCCTTAATCAACTAGCTGTGCTGAACCAATTAATTACAATATAATTATTACCATACAGAAATTATAAATGATACTAATATGCTTTATAATTGTAGAGTAATTAACTGCATTCAGTGATAATTAAATATGTCTTGCTTAAAAACTAATTAAAATTAAGGAAAAACTAAAAAAAATTTGTAGTTGTAATTAAAAAGTAATGAAAGAAAAGTAATCATTACATGATTACAAAATGATAATCTGTAATAATTCGTAAGCAAGTATAATTGATACCGGATCAGACAGAAATTTTATTAGAAGTAATCAGTTTGTAATCAAGTACCAGATACTGATCATAAGTTTACTTAATAATTTAAAAATTTCCTTCAAAATGATGAACTATGTTAAAATATCTACAAAGAAGTATATAAGTACACAATAATTGCTACCATAAAAAAATAATTTAAATTCATTGAATTATGTACTTTAAAGCTGTAGAGTAATTGATTGCTATTCAGTCGTAATAATGAGTGTATTGATTAAAAATAAAATAAAATTAATAAAATACAAACAAAATTGATGGTGTAATTAAAAAAGTAGTGAAAGAAAAGTAATCATTACTATATGAATACAAAATGTTA
Organism: Bactrocera tryoni; assembly: GCF_016617805.1. Taxonomy (NCBI): domain Eukaryota; kingdom Metazoa; phylum Arthropoda; class Insecta; order Diptera; family Tephritidae; genus Bactrocera; species Bactrocera tryoni. The sequence continues at coordinate 72,774,081 of NC_052502.1, read as the reverse complement.
AGAGAAATTTAAAGAATCCGTGTGCGCCTTTTTCTATATAAAGCTGTAATCAGAAAATAACTTTTTAGAAGTAATCAAACTGTAATCTGAAGTAATGAAGGAAAAGTAATCATTACTATATGAATACAAAATGTTAAGTGGAATTTGAATAGTTGGTGTGCGCCTTTTTCTATATAAAGTTGTTATCAGAAAATAACTTTTTGAAATAATCAAAATATAATCTGAAGTAATGAAAGAAAAGTAATCATTACTATATGATTACAAAATGTTAATTGATATTTGAAAAGTTGATGTACGCCATTTTCTATATAAAGTTGTTATCAGAAAATAACTTTTCGAAATAATCAAACTGTAATCTCAAGTAATCAATGTGTAACATATTTTTGTAATCATTTTGATTAATAGTTTACAAACTGAATTAAAGATTACGAACTATATTAAGAATGTGAGGAAATGATTAAGTGTAAAATATGCAACTTGTAATGGGAATGAATTAAAATACTCTATAAATGTTTGAAACTTAGTATTAATTACATTGAAATGTACTTAAGTTGTAATGAAAGGCTAATTACTGCCAGCGTATTGAAATAAAAGGGGTAAAGCAATTAAATGCGGTGGATATTCGTTTTTTATTTAGATATTGGTAATGTAATCATGGTAATGTAAAAGTAATCATTACTATTATTAGAAGTAATGCAATGGTAAGTGAGAAGAAAAATGTAATTGCTATTTAATTTTGAAGAAAATTGAAACTATAAAGTACGAAAAAGTATTAAGTAATAATAAAACGACTTAGTGGGTAGCATTCATTCTATGTAATTAAAAGTAGTCAAATGAAATGAAAATTAGCTAGTGTCGGACAATAAAATATTATGCTTAATAGTAATGGAAAGTAATTAAACTTTATAAATTTAGTTATTGGTGAAATAGTAATGAAATTTGCAAAATAAAAAACAAGTAATGGAAATAATAAATCCGCCACAAAAGCGCAGCAAGGAGTAATAAATATTAAGTTAATGCAGTAAAATTGCAAGCCAATATTTAAAAAGCCTGAAAGTGTGCTACACTTAATATAATTCCACATTACTTACAAACAGACTTAGATAAATGATGGCTACAGCAAACTATGCACTTTGATAAAATACTTTTTAATGATAAGCGTTACACTTGAAGTTCAACCCACACACTTGAGTGTAAGTAACGGTGATTAGAATCAACCATAAACTGCACACACGCACACTGCACGCAATTAACCTGCTGCATAACGGAAAGTTAACCACAGTTGACTAGTCAACGAGCAAAGCTACTAAGTCTGGTACTACATTGGATACATACGTTTGCATTGTTGTTGCAATAATTGTTGTTGTGGCGCGCTTTTAATAAACAATTTATCTTAACAACTTGTTAAATCCAACAGTGTGACAAATGGCAGCTGTGCTTGGACTAGGCTACAGTGGAATTTATTATGTGAAATATGTAAGGATGTATGCGTGTGCGTGTATATATGTGCGTATGTATCTCTGCATATATTTTTATGTGTGTGATAAAGTATCGTTAATACATATGTTTTACCTTTGTCATTGCAAAGTGTAGTTATGCCCACTTGAGTTGATTACATTAACACATGTATACTTTAATACAGTTAGTATGGCATATTTCAGATTTATACCCACAAAAACTATTAATAAATTTTTTGTTATCGCTATTATTGCTGCAGGTTGTTGCTTTTGCTTTCGCAAATCTGTAATTGCCCATTTTTTATTGCCTTATTACTGTATTTTGTTGTAATTGCAAATATTTGTTTGTTGTTGTTGTTGTTGCTGCTGCTGCTAACAAGTGTTTGCAATAATTCAAACCCAAAGGGTTACTCATACGACTTGTTGAACAAGAAATTTTTAATTTATTGATTGAATCAGTGGCAGAGAACAGAAACAAATTACAGTTATGGCTGAAAAAGTGCTCATAAAATGTTATTAAAATATAAAAAAAGTGGAAATAATTTTTTTATGCCTCATTTATCTTTAGCTGTTTATGGGTTAATCCTTTTTTATATTTTTTTGTACTTTTTACTTGATCTAGTTTCAGCAGTTTAAGGGTTAATACCAAAATCAGCCATAATACTTAACTAATTCAAATTTTTTGTTTATATATTTTTAAAATAGGCTTTCAGCAATTTTTTAAATAAATTTGAGTAGTTGAAGGGTTAAAATATATATTTTTCTAATATCTATTGTAATTTTAAAATAATTTTATACATATTTAAAGTAGATTTTCGGTTATTTTTTAAATATATTTAGGTAGTTGAAGGGTTAAAATACACATTTTTAATTTAAATTTATTTTTCATTTATTTTTTGGGTTAATAAAATTTTGCGAAGTATCTAAAAGTGGCGAAAAATAAAAAAGGAAAGATGAGAATATCTGTCACGAAAGTTTCTAAAATTCTTATTTTTATCTTTATCGGAAGAATGGTTTTTTGAAAGAAATATAAATTTGCTTAGATTTCATCACAGTGGGGATCCGAATTTTGTACCCTAGCTACATAAAGGGGTAGTTACATAAGTCCTGGTCAAAAGTACGACTTTTTGAAATTTCTTGCGGAGAAATTAATTTAGCTTAGAGTGTACCAAAGCAGGTATTCGGACCCTGGTCATATTGAAGGTTAGTTACACACTCAACTACGGCTGCCCCAATCTATTAAATCAACTTAATTGTTCTTCAGCTCAGTTTACTCACCATCCTTATGATTCTTTAGTATTCTCGTGTGTTCAGAGTGCGGTAGACCTTTTCTTTCTATACCCTGCGCTTTCTCTCACTTTTCTTGCATGCCATCTCCACCTGCCTCTAGCCTAACTAAAGGCCAACCCATTGTACTGCTTTTATTGCCTGTCAGTGTGCTATTAATTCAATTCCTTAGCCATAATAAATTTAATTTCGCCGCTGCACAAGCCAACTCACGCGGAGACTGCAAACTGTAGACGGACAGCGGATTGAAGACTGCAGCTGAGCACGTGCTACAAATTGAGGTATAAACTGTGGTGGTCATTCACATGGTGTAGCAAAAGACTACAGAGAGATTTAAGAATACTTTTGTGGGAACAATGTAAAATGCTTTGCTGCTTGGCGCCCAAAAGTATGCAATTTAAGGTAGAAAGCAGTATGCGACTATCAGCATTTGAAGATTAAATCGTTGCTAATTCAATTATCGATGCTTTAATCAAGAAGTGAAATGGTTTGCCGCTAAGTAGATAAGATTAAATGTAACAGCTAAGAATTTGCGAATTTTTAGCGTTTATAAAGCCAAAACGCCAAGCGAGCAATGGTCATTTGCCTTGTGGTGTGTGCACGGCAGACTTCAAATAAAATTCGGGAAAGTTCTTGCCTGCTCAAACTGCACAGTACGGCAAAAAAGTCGCAGAATGAACGCAAAAATGTGCCGAATGCCGTTGGGTAACTGCAAAACGCTGACTTTATGGCTGGCGTGCGCGCTGCTACTGTTACAGCCGACGCAACAGGTGAGTCAAAAAGCGAAACCCGTTAAGTAGCCACGTAAAGCTAATCAGTGCAATTAACGCGCGTCTTATCGCGTCCATACAACGTTGTCAGCTTGTCCATACTATCTAACGCTATACTTTATCAACTTGCAGAGTCCGCTGAAGCCGCTAGCAGTCGATGATACAAATAGTACGGAGTCATTATATTATACCGCTGGCGTTGTGGAGTTTCGACCATCTAGAAATGCATCAGATGTTGCTTTGGCAGACAATCTCGCCGGTTATTTGGAAATAATAAGCTCGGAAGCTGCTGAACCCACAGATATTATTGTTTTCCCCGAGAGCACACTAAATGGTGGTGATACCGCCACATATGTACCCGAGCCTGAAAGCGCCACGACACCTTGCTTGCTGGGCAACACTAGCGACTATTCCGATTTTCTGGTGCAGATATCGTGTGCTGCGCGCGCGGCGCGTAAATACATTGTTATTAATTTGACCGAGCGCTCACAGTGTGTCGTTTCCGCAGCCGATCCGCGTCCATGTGCACCGAACGGTCTAAATATCTTCAATACTAACGTTGTGTTCGATCGTGAGGGCAAGGTAATTTCGCGTTATCGCAAATGGAATCTATATGGCGAGCCGAAGAATACCACCTATAGTGCGGACTTGAGCTCCTTTGACACCGATTTCGGTGTAGTATTTGGGCACTTCGTGTGTTTTGATATATTGTTTTACGAGCCCGCACAGCGGTTGGTTAGTATGGGTTTTACGGATGTGATCTTTACGTCGATGTGGTTCTCGCAGATACCATTTTTGACGGGTAAGTGTGAGTCTAATGAGTTAAAAAATGGTTGGGTTGAATTGGTGTAGGTAAAACTCGGTATTGCTGGCGTGATTGCTTTCCTTTGGCTCGTGTATCAGGTTATTCCAAAGTTCATAGCAGTCGCGAGCTGACGAGCCACGTCATTCCAGTAAAAAGTAGGCCACAAGTCTGCAAATGCGTGGGCGTCGTACATCGGCACTACTCTTCTTATCGCCTCATTAATAAAATAACATCCGATTTTAAATACTAAAAATTATAAGATAAGTGTAATGGCAAATTTAACTGTCTACATCTGTCTCATTGATAAGATTAGATGATCATTTCATAAAACAGAAATGTAAACAATTTGGCATGCGTGGTGTTATCGAACTTTGAGCCGACGCGGAGCTTATCTAATCGAAATCGCTATGCGTCAGCAAAAAACACTGATTCAAGTCTGTTATTGGACTTTGGATTCGCGAAAAAATTAGATTTCGCAATAACCACTATTTCCTTTACCGTTATTTCCTGGAATTTACAGATTGCCAAGTTCATACAGTTTTGAATTTCTCAGCTCAAGCATTACAAATCCAGTTGGAAATTATTAATAAAGAGCTTTAACGAGCCAACAAATCGTTTTCCAAGTTTAACCACAACCGGTTTGAAGATTTCATGAGCTCGTTTTCGCGATAAATTAGAATCGCCCAGACTTCATTTTAACTACATAAGACCAAAAAGTACCACACAAAAGAAAAATCCATAAACTCGGTGTTTCCTAAAATACTTGGTCCATATCGAAATGAGCTGGTAGTAATTCAGAACGGCTTTTCATGAGCTTAAACACTGTTCTCTGGTTTTAGTTGCGTCAACGACTGACTTTAGCAGCTTACGAGGTCTTTACCACAAGAACCTCAAACCGTTATATATACTTTACTGATACCATTCGAAATTTTCTTTAGTGGTTCAATTCCAAAGGTCAATTTATGAGATCTAATAAAACGTATTCTTAAAAGTTGTGAATAGTTAAATAGGAGCTTTAACGCATCAATAAATCGTTTTCTAAGTTTAACTACAGCTTGAACCGGTTTTAAGACCTCATGAGCTCGTTTTCTCGTTGAATTAGAAACCATCAGACTTGATTTTTACTTCATAATGCCAACACAAGGGAGAAATATATGAGCTGAAAGTAATCCAGTACGAGTTTTCATGAGCTCACACGAGCTCTTTATCACAAAAACCTCAAACCGTTATACTTTACTGATACCATCTGAAATATTTTTCAGGTGTTCAATTCCAAGAGTCATGGGCTTACTCAAACGATGTTAATGTGCTCGCTGCTGGCTCTAGTCTTCCCGCCGTTGGCTCAACTGGTTCAGGCATCTATGCTGGACGCGCTGGTCCTATACTTTCCGTAATGAATACCGGTGAAGGCGAACGTCGCATATATGTCGCTAGAGTACCAAAGAAGACGCAAAACAAGCGCAGTGTACCGGTTGCGACAAAACTAACTGAGACTGTGGTGAAACCGAAAGCAACTCAGCGTCTAAACCAAGCTGATATTACATTGAAACGTGACTATTTGGAGAATTATGAGAGCATTTTGCTTGATTTGACAAACGCTAGTAGTCGTGCTGAGTACGATGTGTGCCATAAAACCTTCTGCTGTCACTTTGAGCTGCAATGGCACCAACTGACCACTGGTAGTGGAGGTCAATACTACACCTACCGTTTAGGTGCCTACGAAGGTATGCGTAATGAGGCGGGCGCTTATACTACGAATGCGATACGCAATTGTGCCGTATTTACATGTATCGGTGAAGATATATACGATTGTGGACGCATCTTCCCCGCCGATGTCGTACAGCAGCCGCAAGTCGCTTTCGATCGCATTTCTATTGAGTCCAACTACCAGACGGCCTATCCATATTTGCTGATGCCGAACAGTTTGCGTGATGATCTCAAGCCTTTGGCGGTGAATGAATTTGTGTTCGAGCAGTACGATCTATTGGTGTGAGTATGATTGGTTTAACTTGCCTGTTGTGTCCGTTGAAATATATTTTTTCTTGTCTTAATTTCAGTGACACGGAAGTAATGCGTCATGCGCGTTATACTTTGAACACAACAACGGACAATCTATTGGCTTTCTCCATCTATGGTAACTTTTTCGATGGGGAAGGTTTCATTAATGACACCACGAGCTCACCTCCAACGGAAAGTACGACGACTGTTGATCCAAGTGATGGCGGTGGCGCTGCGGTCTTACTACAGCCAATCATTTTGATTGGGGCATTGGCCGTTTTGCTAGGACTAGTTGCATGAGTAGACAATATTAGAAGTAAAAAAAAAATAAAAATAAAAAATACTAGCGCAAGACTTGTGGATATAATTTGGATGGAATATTTATACTTTCAATTTAGTCTTATTAAATGTTCAGCTAAAATTAAGGGAATTCGTAAGTGGCTTAAGGAATAATTTGTTGGTAGAAAATGAAGATACCATAGGCACGATCTGCCGATGTATAGTATATTGGGTCACAGTTACTAGAAAATAGTAGAAGCGCCGAGAAATTTATTCATAAGAATACTGCTAAGGTAATGAAAGCACGGCATTGTCTGCTAAGGACTTATGGGTCGTTTCGATACGTTCTACGCAAAGCAAAACCTCAATGCTCTCCTGAGTAGCGAAGTCTACAGTGATGACGAGATAACAGAATCTATCCTTCGTTGAGCTCATAAAATAAAACACTAAAAGAAGAACTTTATGCAGAAGAAGCTCGGATAAGGTTCCAGTCCGTCGTCTTAGGCCATTTGTCTGGTACTGGTACATACTACAAAAAAGTTGAGAGGTACAGTTTCTGTGAGACGCTTCCTAGCAGGTTTTTGTGTGCTGCTCATGAGAGTCGCGGTTATAATAAATGAAAACCAGCAATAAAAAACTCAGTTTTGCGAGGTCCAAAAGTCTACTTTTACAGAGTTTGAGGTTTAAGAAGCTTTGGACGTTATTCTAAGAAATGTTGTCCCCACTTGGACAAATATTTTTCGATTAAAAGATATACTCGAGCTCGGGTCACACTCGGATTCCTGCTAGAGCCATACTAAAGTTTAGTTTTTGAAGCAAGGTTCGAGGTTTAAGGAGCTCTGCACCATTTGTAGGAGAGTTGAAGGTGATTTGGACGTTATTCTAAGAAATATTGTCCCCACTTGGATATATTCGAGCTCGAGTCACACTCGGATCTTTGCTAGAGCCATATTAAAGTTGATTTTTTGAAGCAATATCAGTTACTTAAGCTCGGTGACCACCTGACTTTACAGTTTTGAGATGTCAGCATGGCAAAAGGAAGTAATTGTATTAAAGCCATAAAAAAACTCAGTTTCGATAGGTCCAAAATACTATTTTTAGGAGAGTTCGAGGTTTAAGAAGCTTTGGACCATTTGTAGAAGTGTTTAAAATTTTTTTCATTTAAAAGATGTTTTCGAGCTCGGGACACACTCGGATCCTTGCTAGAGCCGTACTAAAGTTAATTTTTGAAGCAGTATGAGTTTTCTAGAGCTCAGTGACTACCTTACTTTACAGTTTTTAGATGCTAGCATGGCATAAGGAAGATATTGCTTTACTGACACGTGGTGCGGATAAAAGTTTTGGAAATGAAAATAGGAATAAAGGCCAAAATTTCTCCAAATGTGCATGGAAGATAGAAGTTATAATATTTTTTTGTTATATATGACTCTTCAGACTCTCCAAACGGGCGCAATTTTTTGCTCGAAGTCTCAGCAAAACTTTGTAAGAGCTAACAAACTAGTTACTTCGACCGAAGCTCCTGCTAACGTCATATATGTATGTACGTATGTATCGTTACTTCTACAGAAGCTCCTGGTAACGCCATATATACATATATGTACGTATGTATCGTGTGGCGGTAGGTAATGATACCAAGCGGAAAATAAGCAAATGTTCATTCATCCAGCGGTTCCGGCACCACACTGATAAGCGCGTTTAGCTGTACATGAGTAAAAGAGGAACAAAGAAAGCGAGTAACTACAAGCCTCACACCACTAACCTGAACTACACTACAGAAATGAATGCAGTTCAATGAAATTTTTTCCGTGCTACAAATACCGAACTAAGAATACCTATGTATGTGTGTATGAATAGCGTTAGCAAGCTTGTTGTTGGCGCAAACTGTTGCTCCACTTGTTAGCATTCAACAGTCTCTACCTTTACAATACGCGTATATAGCTATGGATATTGTTGTGTTTGCAGTTCAAGGAGAAGTGACAGATGCTGGGTGAGAGCGGCGCTGAAACGTGTGAGTGCCTTAAATTCCAGTGGAAGTCTACAATGAAGAGAGTCGCTAACACGCGAGAGAAACGTAGAAAGCGAGCGCACGCTGGGAAATACTCCAATTGGTGATTTGTAGACCTTCACCGGGTGTTAGTTAGCAGTAGTGCCTCAAAGGGAAATGTAATAAATTATTTAAAAGCATGGAGAGTTTGTGCCTGCAATTTAAAGCAGTGTAGTCTTCGTATTAAAGTGGTTTAATAAAATATGAATGGAGGCATAAATAACTGAAGATTTTTGTTAGAGATCTCGTGAGCTTACTACTGAACACTATTTGCCTAAAGGATTGGTCCGAGCTTTAGTAAGTTGGGAAATATTTGGTGCTCAATATAACGAACTGTACAGCATGATTTTACTGGATTAGTCAAGTGAAGAACTGAATATTTGGACACTCGTTATCCCGTAAAATATTCTACTTTAGCCGGACTTTTTAAGAGAAAGTTAATTGCACTAACTTGTACGCTCTAGAGACCCCGAAAGCTAATTTCTCAATCAATAGAATGTTCTTAGAAGAATTTGAGTTAGCTGAGAATTGCTTACGAAATACAGAGCTGATCCAAAGGAGACCCGTCAACCAAAAATAAAGACATTCATGTAGCTTTAAATGCCACAGCGGATGAAACTCGACTGTTCAAAAACCTTCAACAATTCGTCTATGCTTCCAAACAGAGTTCATGTATCGAAAAATTCAATGAGACCTTTTTCTTCAATTTTTGACGAGTTTTTTCCCACAGAGCAAATGATGCTAGAGATTGGGTAGCGTCTGGCCCAGTTTCTTGTGAAGCTGATTAGCATTTTATGAACAGCGCTCATTTCACAGTATTTTCTATGTATCGGAAGCAATAAAATAATAAGGGGACCACGGCCAAAGCATAAGGTCACATCACAGAGATGGCTAAATGTTATTTGATATTTTGGTAACAAAGTTCTATGTTCAAAACCTGAATATTGAGAAAATATGTTTCCGCAATATCGAACTTAGCAAGATTTCTCTGGCCGCAATGATATTAGCACCAACTAGACACTCTCTATCTAACTGGCACTCTCGTTTTGGGAAGACTAAATATTTTAGAGGACTCTTTAGAGATTTGTCAAAGTTGTACCGAGGAAGGTGAGATGGAAACATGTGGACACTTTCTTCTCCACTATCCAGCAATCACTAACTAAGGCTGAAGCTACTTCAGTCGAATGCTCCATACTTAGGCGATCTGGGCATCACAATGTACCAGTCTTTTTAACTGTCCAAGTGGGATTGTTCATAGCTTCACAAGAATCAGACTGATTACCTTACCTAACCAACCTCCAAGTATTCAGAGAGAGAACAGGCATGATTTTGATCACAAAGTTTCATGAAATGTTTGATGACTTGATGGAAATCAAAACATTTCTTTAGTTTAGTCTCGAATATACAGGCCAGATCTCGAATACTTTAGCAGCAACTAGTTCTAATTGAATAAATGAAAAGGCTGTCTATTGTTTACAACTGAATTTTGAAAATTCGACCCAAAAAAGCTTAAAAAAAAAACAGTTTATGTACAAAATACCTCGAAATAACTTTGATACCTCAAAGCAGCAAAAACCGAATATTTCTGCTTAAACGTGCCAGCATTTCATATGCACCAACCCTCACGCATCAACTATATTAACTCACATGTTCAAAGATCCCGCCAACTGGCGCGGCAGATAAAAGTTCTTACAAAGGCCGCATGAATGAAAGTTCGTTTGGAGACTATGCTCGCCAGCGGCCACCTGCAATTGGAGACTTTCAGGTGCAAATTTCAAACCGAAAACACACAAACGAATTTCCCTTCAATGAATAGCTCAACAGCGCGCTAAACTACACACACACACACACACACAGCTGTAGGTATTTCCAGCGCGCTTCACTGGTTGCCGACCCACCGCAATGTACCATTGTGCCCGCGCTGCGTGTGTGTGTTGAGTGCATGCGCCGAATGGTTGGCTAGCCAGTTGGTCGACGGGCGAACAGGCGCCAAAGCATGCTTCGGCGCGGCCGAGTTGCCCCTGACGAGCAGGCGAACCGGGAGAGTGCGGTCGTTCGTTACACACTGACGCTAGCGAGCTGGCAGGCATGATACTGCTACAACGTGTGTGTGTGTGTGTGGACAGGGAAATTTTTGGAATTTTCCCTAACATTTCGGCATGCGACTGAGCAACAGCTCTCCAATGTGACTGGCCAAGACTAGTAGGCTTTCAGCCTCCGAGCGGACAGCAACACGAAATTCCTCCCTCCGAAGGGATGCGCGCGTACGGTGAAAATCAAGAGTTTTTTCAGTGTGGTGTTTAGACAGACCCATGTACATACAGTGTTACAGGTGCGCGCAGACATATACACATACATAAATATATATATAATATAGTATACGGTATGTATGTAACCGTAAATGTGTTCGCGCGTGAAAAATTCAGTGTATAAATTCAAGCAGTAAATACTTTGTGTGAAAAATAGAAAAAAAAGAAAAAATAAAATTGAGAAAAAAGTTTACAAAATTTGCAAATTAAATACAGTAAATATTTAAAGTGCAGTGAATGGAAAATGCGCCAGTGGCAAAAGCAAATATGAAAATTTACAAAACAAAAAATAAATTTTTACGTGCGAAAAGTGTGTGTGAGCAGCCTTACTGTAATTAGAGCGGAAATTCTGGTGAAACTTGTTGGGGTCGTGTAAAGAAAACTTTGAACTTTGTAAAAAAAAAAATAAATAATTAAAAAAAAATAAAAATTAAAGAAAAGCTGAAAATTTACAGGAAAATTATGAAAAATTGTATGAAAATTGTGAGAAATTAAAAAAGAATATTTAAAAAAAATTATAAAAAAAAATTTAAAAAAAAAAATATTAACAAAAAAAAATTACTAAAGATAAAAATATTGTTTCAAATTTAAAAATTGTATAAAAAAATTCTGAGTTAAAGCTCAACAAAGTTAAGTGTATGTGCTGCAGTGTTAAAGTGTTTGCAAGAAAATCCTAAGTTTTGTTGGCGAAGCAGCAGTGATTTGGAGCATTAAATACAAGAAAAAAGGTAGAATATATGAGAAATAAATATATTATTGAAATAAATTTAATATTGAAAATATAGTGTAATTTTTCAAAACGCCGAATTATGATGTAAAATAGCTTTTCGAACTCCGATAGGCTCAAGTAAAACATTTCCAATTATTGCTTAAGTCTCAAAGTGAAATAAAAACGTTTTCTACAATATATTTGAAATCAGTTTTCTATGGAATTCTTAAAAATTAATAAAATTAAATTAAGATTGCTACAATATTTCCGAAACATTGCTAAGAATAAAAAAAATTATAAATATTTTATTTTTATCTAAATCTGTTTTTATGAAATTTCAAAAAAAAAATGCGATCGCCACAAAATTCCCAAATCATTATTAAGGCTGAAAATTCAGAAAGAAAATTTCCTTTCCAAGATATATTTCAAAACCGTTTACAATGGAAATAAAAAAAATAAAAATTGCATTGCAACATCACAAATTTTTGCTAAGGCTAAGTATTAAAAAAAGTAGCAATTAAAAAAAATGAAAATTAAAAAAAAGAAATCTCCACAGCATTTGCAAATCTTTGCTCAATATTAAAATGACTAACATTTTTAAAGTATGTTTTAAATACTTTTTCTGTGGCAAAAAAAATAGTTTTTGATGAATTCTTTTTTACATAAGTATTTTAGTTCAAAAAAGGAAAATTGAGAGCGTCACAACATTGTTAAGTTTCAAATTGAATAAATGTCTTTTTTAATATAATTTTAAAACTGGTTTCTATAGCATATGTTCGAAAAGAAAAGAAAATTGAGATGACTCAACTAATTGAGGCTGAGAAGAAATTGATAAAATATATACTTACAAAAAAATTTAACATAGTTTTGTTAAAGTTAGCTCCTTATAGAATTATACGAAAAAAAACACTACTTTTAAAAAATTTTTTGGATTTTTTGTGCTTTTCACATAGGAAATTTTCGCATTCTTATATAACATTTTTTATACATTTCAGCATAGTTTAACTTTTGAAAAAATTTACCTTCGTTCGAATAAAAAACAAATCTATTAAAAATTTAGAAAAAAAAAAAATAATTAAAAAACTGTATTTTAATTAACGAATATGTTATTTTGGCTACGGAATCTTCTTAATAACGAATTTTCTTTTTGTATGAAACAATATACAGCAGAAAGAATACTCGTACATAGGAAATTTTAGTATTTTTGTGGCAGTGAGAAAAAGTGTTTATGAATTTTTGCAAAGAAAAAATTGTTGTTTTCCACAAAGTGCCAGAATTACTTTGTTTAAATTACAAAAAAATTTAAAGCGAAAATTTCGTTTAATTTTTTTTTTCAATTTATTTTAAAAAAATTTTCTTATAACCAATGGCCTTCCAGTTTAGCATTTATTATAAAAAGGGTAAATTTTAAAATAGCATTAACCAGAATATGGAATTAAAGTTATTACACTATTTAATACAAAATAATAAGAAATGAATAGTGAACTGTTAGTGAATATAAAAGTTAAAAATATAAGTGTTAAATTCATTAAAAATCTTAGAAACACGAATTTTAAAGAGTTGATTTTTTGAACTTTAAATGCAAATATCTCAAAAACCATAAGTCAGCGGCAACTATATATATATATTCTTGATCTGGAGAATCTCCTCTATCCGTACATATCCATCTTAACCACGAATCTTTTTAAAAGAAAAACTTGGCAATTAAACTTTTTGTATATACTTTTCATTATTTAATAAAAAAGTTTGGAAATTTATACTTACAAAAAATTGCACCAAATTTTAACATCTATATCAAAATTCATAAAAAATAAAAACTGGAGTTAAATTATCGGTACTAAAATGATTAGAAAATATTTCGAGGTAAAAAATTTATGCAAGGCAATTTTAATGCAAAGAATTCGACGACCACGACCTGGATATGTCTCATCCAGCAACTGAATTGTTTCCAAATATTGTCCATTGATGGGGATCATCCAATTCCGGCGATTCGGCAAAAAGAACTGTGTTACATGTCGCGGTATGATGCTGTCACTGCTTGAATAGCCTCATTCCAATTATTTCGCCAGCACAAAATCCACACCAACCAGTTATTTACATTTGGTTTTCGCCAATCACAAGTGGTTTCTTAGAACCACAAAACCCTTCAAGTTGAAAATATGCTCCATCGCTTAGAATGGTTTTGCTCGAAAAATCAGCATTCAAGCTTTCATTATTTTTTAGATATTGTGCAATAATGAAGACACATTGTTCTATAGTGTAACGGACTATTTTTACCAAGCCTAAACTGTCTGCGGGCGATTCTTTTTTTTAGAGTTGTCAAAACTTTGCTGCCTAAATGGTAGCAAACTTAAATCTTGTGTTAAATTTGGGGCACCTTTATTAAGAATTGCATAAAAATATACATATTAGTTGATCATGTTTCAGAAACTCAAAAATTGTTGAACAAAAGGACACTAAGGTTCTTGATCAAGTCGGCATGTAAATAATGACAAATTTTTGTAAATCTTGCTTTAAAAATATGTTAAAAATATATAATGATAACTAAAAAAAATAAATATTTAAAAAAATCTCTGTTACCAGTTACAGCTTTCATTTTGACCAAAATATTTGAAAAAGTGAATTGTTTTTTGCATATATTTTATTAAGAAGTTAAAAAAAATATTTCCCAAATTCACGATGAAAAAATTTTGCTACGTTTGTTTAGGAAAATGGTCTAGATATTCGATGCGCAAAATAAAAGTAGAAGAAGCATACAAATTTATTTTAAAAAAATTGGCCCAGCTGTTCGATTCGCAAGATTAAAAACTCAATAGTTCAGACTTTTATCTGTTTTTAATTTAGTTTTCGATATGCTACAAAAATTTTTTCCATATAGAAAATGTGTGAAATATACTTCACTCTGCTTATGTGAGTTTCAAAGTCGCTTATCTTTACGCAATTTGTAGTAAAATGAGATATAAAAGAAACTATCTCAAAAGATTTTGAGAATCATAAAATTAAAAAAAAATTAAAAAAATCGCAAATTTAGATGGAATTCATCAAATTTTGTAATTTTTAATTCAAAACTCAGTCAAGAGTTAAAAAAAAATTTCAGCGAAATTTTATGATTTTGTCCACTTTTTTGAAAAATATTGATAAAAAAAAAGTCCCGGAAATTGTAATTTGGATTCCTCAAGGAAATGATATTTTAAAAAAGGTATTTTGCTAAGTTGGTAGAACTGTCCTTAATTACTTTAACAAATATAAATGCGTTCTATCAACAAGTTTGTTTACAGCAGCTGCTTAAGTCGGTACAGCTCAGAAGTGCGTTGCGATTTTAAAAATGGATATAAATATTGAACAAAGAATTTGTATTGAGTTTTGTACTTCTACTGGAATAGTTGCGAAGGTTGAAAAAGCCAAACGGTAATTCAGTTTTATCAAAAACACACGCCTAAGAGTGGTACAAAGCCTTCAAAGACGGTCGAGAGGTCGTGGAAGACATGCCTAGTTCTAAACGACCTTCGACCGCTTCAAGTGATGAAATTATTAAAAAGTAAAAGATATAGTGCCTGAAAAGTGTCAAGCAAGTGTAAGAGAGATGTCAAGAGAGCTCGACATTTTTCGAGAGTCCTTTTGAATAATTTTGGTGAATACTTTGGGTATGAAACGCGTGCTTGCGCGACTCGTCCCGATAAAAGTGAATTTTTTTTCAAAAGAGTGCCTTAAACATGTCTCTTTAGACACGCTTGATCGTGCGAATTCTGATCCTACATTCAAGGAGATTATTATAACTGCCGACGGGCTTATTACTTTGACAAAAAAGTCAACAATCATCGGAAAGGAGGGAAAAAAGAAACTGAAGCTAAGAAAATCACACTAAAGTCGCTCAAAAATCAATATTCGTGGTTTGGCTCATTATGTATTTGTTATTGAGGGACAGACGGTCAATAAGGAGTTCTATTTCGCCGTATTGAGGCATTTGCGTGGGAAAATCCGTCGAAAACGGCCGGAATTGTAGAAGAACTACGAAGATAATTTTAAGAATTTAAAGAAAAATCGCAATGAATACCATCGACCAACCGCTGTATTCACCAGATTGGGCATCGTGTGATTTTTTCTTGTTTTCCAAACTGAAATTGCCGCTCCATGGAGCCCGTTTTCAGTCGATCGAAAAGATAAAACCAAATTCGCTGAAGGAGCTGAAGGCATAAATTTAAAAATTTCATTACAAATTTTGAATAATTTGCTAATTTTTATTTTTTACAAAAATTCTAAGTATGAATTTAATAAAAAAAAATGTTTGCCAGTGATTACAAAACAAATTCTTGAATTTAAAGTTAATCTTCATTTCCATATAAGTACATATATAGATATGTCTGAATTCCACAAAATTCATATGTATACTCGTATATACCAAAAACTATGTATAGAATTAAATACATACATACAATATACATATGTATGTGTTTACTTTTCCAACAGCTTTTTGCATGAAACTCATTCTAGTTATGCTGGTAGTTGATATTAGAAACGTTCATTTCCTCTAGTTGCAGCTCAAGCACACACGCCCTCATTTACCGTTAGACACTCTAATTAAAGTGAGATTTGCACAGAGTGCGGAAAGCAGAAAAGTAAAGAAAAATAGACAAAGTTGAGTGAAGCCAAGAAGCAGTTGAGCGCTATGAAGATAGTGAATATAAAAAATATGAGAAAAGTCTAAATTAAAGCGGGTATATTTAAAAAGATAAGTACATATGTACATATATAAATTTATACATAAAAGCACAAAATTGCAAAGCAAAGACTTAGTGTGTAGGAAAATAACTTAAAAAAATTAAATACAAGTATGCAAAAAGTGTTTAACAAAATTAGTTTGACTTTAAGAGCTTGCTCAATAATTTAAGTCGTGATTTAGCCAAGGTTTTGTCTTTAAGTCAGATATATGATAGTCTACTATATTGGTTTAATCTTAAATTATGCTGAAATATATTAATTGTGTTGAGGTTTAGCTTTTAAATTGATACAGAAATTTATACGAGTTTAAGGCAGCTTTATAGCAGCTAACAGCTTTCGTCAATGTACTAACTTATTATACCTTAATCTACTACTTTTAGCACCAAAAATGTATATTAGATATTTTATACCAGTTTATACCAATTTTAGTTTTAAGCATATTTAGCTAATAAGTGCTTAAATTTAATATGTTGAAGTTCAACCTTAAAGTCGATCTTTTAGCTTATACCAGTATAATCTTGCTTTGTGCCAGCTAACAGTTTGCGTCAATTTACTAAATATTAGTTATTATTCCTTATTTTACTATTTTTAATACCAAAAGAGTGTGCAAAATAATTTATACCAGTTTAGACCAGTTTTTATTTTAAGCATATTAAGGTAATAAATAAATTTTAAAGCATTTAACAAAATTTTTACCAATTTATACCAGTTTGAATACCTAACAAAACATTTAGAAGTCTCTTAGACAAACGTTCAGTGCAAAAAAATTATACTGTATGCTAGCAGTTAATATATACGAATTCTGGCAATGTTGTATATAGACGAGCAATGGAATTTAGCTCGCTGCCGCCGTGAATAGTATAACCGAGTAGCGTAATGCATTGTTATGTACACAAATATACAATATCTGCATATATACACACATATGTATGTGTATGGATATCAAAACGCGTATAAATAGGTAAAATGTTTTTCCACAAAGTCTACTATATACTAGCTAAACTTAGAGTATACACACGCATATTTGTTTAATTGTATATTGATTTCGTTTTGCATACCTACATATGTACATATGTAGCTATTGGCAATATTGGCGTTTTGTTGCTCTGCTGTCTTTGTATATACTGAAAGTAATACAGAACACAAGTCAGTTTAATTTATTGTGAATGCAAAAGTAAACAAAAATCGCCAAATGATATTGAAATCAATGCGAAATGAAATGAATTCGAGTTGTGTTGAAATCACCAGCGCACACGAGCGTGCGTACAGCCACACATACATATGTACATGCGTTTATGTGGATAACTAAGTACTAAATGGCGCTGTAGGTGCTGGTGGGGTGCGCTTAAATGTATACAAATTGGATATATCCGTTGACCGGCCATAATTTTGTCTTGAAGTTGGAGAACAGAATGTATTATCAACGTCTTTCAGAATATGCGTGTATGTGCAACCGATTTCGGCGAATTAAATTCGAAGTCATAAATATTTTTAGTAGCAAGTTTGAGCTTTGAACATTTTTACAATTTTTAAAAAAGTGCATTTTCTGAAAATTAAAATTAAATTAAAAAAATTAAACTCAAATTTTTCGAAATTGGTGTAAAAACTCCAAGTTTTGAAACTAAAATTAATAAAAATGTAACATTAAAATTTAAAAAATATTCAAAATGTTTATTAAAAAAAAACTCATAAAATCAATTGAGATATTTATTAAAATTTTTGCCGTCAAAATCCAAAAATCAATCGGAATAGTTTTGAAAATTTTAACCCTCTGAAGTTAAATTAATTTAAACAATTCAAAATTGTAGTTTCAAAAGTTTGTAAAAATTGCATTCTTATTAAATTTCACTAATTTCGTTTAAATTAAAAATTGTATTAAATGTTCACTTGCTGTTAATTTTTTTAAATTTGAAAATTTCTAGATATTTTTGAAAATTATAACTGTTAAAAGATTAATTAGTTTAAAAAGATCAAAATTCTAGTTTTCCAATTTTTCAAAAATTTTATTCTTACTTATTTTAAATAATTATAGTTTATTTAAAATATTTTTTAATAAAAAAAAATTAATTAAAATTTCAAAATGTAAATTTTCAATTTTTTTAATTTCACTAAGTAAAAAGTTAAATTATCAGAAAAAATTGAAATTTAAGTATAAAAGCTTTCGAAAATGGTTATTCCTATTAATTTTAAATAACTTAAATTTATTCCAAATTTTAAAAAAATTTTCGAAAACCTTTCATTTTATTTATAATTTGAACAAAATGTTCACTTGTTTTAAGTTTTCATAACTCAAATTTTAAAAATGTCTTTTTCAAACCATTGTGTTTAAAATTTAAAAATAATATTTGAAATGTGAATATAAATAACATTTTATAAATTCATCTCTTAATTAATTAATTAATTAAATATTAGCTGACTTGAATACTAAAATTAATAAATATTTTGTACTTTTATTAGAAAAATTCTAAACGGTAAAAAGAGTTTATTTTTCATACTACGGAAAGTTAGGTTAACTAAACTTAAAAAAATAAATGTTTGGAAAACTTAAAAATTTTTGGAAATTTAACTCTTGAAAATTTCAAAGTCTGCTAAAAGTAGGTTAACTAAATATGAAAATTAAAAAAATTTGAAAAACAAAATTTTGTAAAATTTAAACAAGTGCTGAAAGTTAGGTTAACTGAACATGATAAATTAAATTTTTGGAAAATTTAAATTTTTTTAATTTAAAAACTTTTGGAAATTTAAATTTTTGATAATTTGAACAATTTTGGAAAATTAAGTTTTTAGAAATTTAAGAATTTCGGAAAAAACTAAATTTTTGAAATTTTAAAAAAGTTTCGAAAAATTTGGAAATTTTAAAAAATTTTGGAAAATTGAAATTTTATTGTGAAAGTCTAAATTTTATATAAAATTATTGATAAATTGCGAAATTTACAATTAAAAATTATATTATACAATTAAAATTCATCGTTTAAAATCAGCAATCTGAAAATAATTTTGCTAAATTTGAAATTTAATTATAAAATTATTAAAACTAAAAATTTTACATTTAATAATTATATGTATATTATATTAAATTGCATATTATAAAAGTTTTTTTTTTAGAAAAAATTATTTCATAACATTGCTTAAATGGAACTTGTTTTAATAAGTTTACAAACAACAAGCTGAATTTTAAAATTTTTTCTAAAGCTCGAAAATAAAATTGTTTCTGAGTTATTCCAACTAATTCTTATATCTGTTTTTTCAATGTATTCGTTTAAAATTTCTTACAAAAAGATATAGAATTTTTGGTAAACTTTTGAAAATATAAACTTTTTGACAAATATTTGGTTGGAAATAAAAACTTTGAGTAATTGATGTGAAATTTATTTGAAAATTTTAATAACTGCAATATTTGCGCAAAATATTAAAGAAATAAAAAGTCAAATAGCTTAAGTTTTTTAATAAAATTTTTGCACGAAAATATTGATTTCATGAATTTTCTGGTTTTACAAAATTTTAAGAAAATTCTTAAAAAAATGTATTTTTGCAAAAATGTATATATTTTAAATTTTCAGGAGATATTTGGAAAAGCTAAGGATAGTTTAAGGAGAGACTAACACTCAAAAAATATTTTTCTTGCTCCATTTTCCATTATTTACCGTTGGATACTAAGCTTTATTCCACCCTTAGAATAGAATACATTTCTGTACGTAAAAATATTCTATACATGAAAATATTCTGTACAAATGTACCATACATATGAACAAAAGGTGAAAGAAATCGAATATCGCTTGGCAGAAGAGCTAATTTTCAGCGGAAGTTCCTTTTTTCTGTTGCGCGAGTCTTTTGTTTGTTGTTTATAAGTTTAAAAGCACGTGTGCTGGAGTGAATTTTTTGAAGGTGATGAAGCACTTGTTGTTAGTCATAATGCTTGGCAAAGATATTTCTATATTTTAGGAATTTATTTAGAATATTATTTTTGGCAACATATTTGAGTTTTTTGGCAACATTAATTGCGGGTTATAAAAAAAAAGAAAAAATAACAATAATAAAAGAATTTTTTAACCTCCTAACGATCTAGTAGTTACATATATGCACACAAATTTTTACTCGGTCAAAATGGAGCAGTTGATGGGAATAGAGAGCGATAAACGGCTATAGAAAGTAAAACAGACTTGACATTTTTTTATATTTTTTTTTTCACTTTTTAGAAATATTTAATTAAAAATTATTAAAAATATCAACCCTCTAATGTCCAATTTTAGGTAGAGTAAAATATTCATCAATTTGAATGTGTGAAAATTAAATTTACACATACACCTCTACGAAGGAAAATAAAGAGCAAAATATCGCAAATATTTGTTAGCGGAAAATTCATTGCAGTTTTGACTTTTTCAATTTTACTTTTGTTTACAAAACCGTTGCAAATGTGTTTGTATATACATATATAATTGTATATGTGTAAATATATACACTGAAAATATATACGTGTGAGTTAACGAACTGTGTTTGCGTTTACAAAGTAGCAACAAATATATTTAGATAACAGCAGACAGCAAACAGCTGCCTAGTAGCACAACTATGCGGACAAAACAAACGCCACTACAATAGAGCGAAATCGAAAAAATATAAATGAAAAATAAATAAATAAACAAGTGAAGTAAATCAAAGTAAACAACAAGAATACCTACATGCATAAGCTGGAAAATGTTGGGAAATCTCCATATACCTGACAGGTGCCAAAGTAGTTTGCAGGAGCTGTTGGAGAATATACTACGATTTCTAAGAATTTATATTCTATATATAAATAATCGATTTAAACATATTCTATGCAATAATGTAGAAATAAAAAAATTATAAATCATATAATATATGGAAAATGTTGCAATTCGTTAGTTTATACCAGTTGTTATATCAGACTTTATACTAGTCTATAAATAAAAAATATCAAAGGTGTACAAAGTACGAATAATCTCGCCATTCGGCAGCTTATACCAGTTGTCATACCAGATTATACCAGTTTTTATACCAAATTTTCTTAGTAGAAATATTTCATACCAACAAAATTGTTAGTGACAAACACTCACAAGTCTTCTCAGCTTGTTTTCAACAACGTTTTAAATATTAATAAATCAAAAAAATTCCAATTGGTATAAAAAACTATAAGTAAAATTTCTCAGTGAAATCATGTTAACAGCAAGTAGTTCTTCTTTGCAAATGTTGCACAGCGTGTTATTAAAATATTTAAAAAAATATCACCTCAATTTATATGATATTATTATTATACCAGATTTTATACCATTACTAATTACAAATGTTCACTTTGTGCTCGTTATATAACTGCATAATTGGATGTTCGCTGAATTTATTTTGTTTAAATCGAAAACTACTGGCCTTAGGAAATGACTATGCAATTTTATACCGGTTATGCTTAAACATTCATCTAAATATCATCTAAATGTCTGAAATTACGACTTTTATAAATAATAAGTTCGGCATTGCGGTAATGTAATTTACCTTAAG
The DNA here is from genome assembly GCF_016617805.1 of Bactrocera tryoni. Classification (NCBI taxonomy): domain Eukaryota; kingdom Metazoa; phylum Arthropoda; class Insecta; order Diptera; family Tephritidae; genus Bactrocera; species Bactrocera tryoni. The sequence continues at coordinate 72,752,196 of NC_052502.1, read as the reverse complement.
TTAAGTAGCACAACTCTTTTCAGAGATCACGAAATTTTATACCAGTTATGCGTGATATGCACGCATTTGTAAATTTATTATAAATTATAAACATTTATAATAAAAAAATTTGGTTTTTATATTAAGCTTGTTTTAATTTTTAAGAACTTATTAGTAAAAACTATTTTCTTAGCATCGACTTTGTTTCGAACATAAGTATTGCCAATAAATATGTTTATACCAGTTTTTTCTTATTTTCTAAACTTTTTCTGCATACTCATGGGATGCGGTTAATTTTAAGTAAACTTTTAAAAATTAATCTGGCTGGCGTTCTTTGGTAGTTTATGCCTTTTTATACCAGTTTCATACGCATAGGTTTTGTTTATTTACCAAACTTTCTACTGGTATTATTTATATTTCTGTCAAAGTACCATGCTGCGGACAATTTTTATTTCCAAACGCAGTGCTTTATACCAGATTTTTCTCATTGTACATACATATGTACATTCTATAGTTTTTAATGCCATTTCCCATAATAATGCTTTGGAAGCTGCTCAGAACTAAAATATATTCGGAATGCAATAACTCTACTTCAAATTAAGTTTTATACCAGTTTATTTACATGAATTTGAAAACATATTGAAAACTACTTTGACAAAAATCCATAATATTTTGAGTTTTGGTCATACAGGGATACAATTATGGTATAATATATTAAGCCAGAAGTTTGGTAAACTATTATACCAGTTCTTTGGAAATAAGAAGTTCTTTTCGTCATCTGAAAAAGGAGTGCTTATACAAATATAGTTTTTGTTTTTACATAAACAAATTAATTATTATTTTTATACCAGTTTTTTGACAAAATATTATACCAGTTACTTTAAGCCAAAAAACGACGTACGTTTCGTAACGCCAAAAAAAATGAATTTGAAGCTGCTTAGTAAAAATTTATGAGACCTAATCTATCCTAAAGGAATTTTATACCACATTTATATTATTAACTACTCATTTTTAACTGTCAGTGCGCTCGCGAGTGACAAGCTCATCTAATTACGCCGGTAATGTTCTACTATTTCAAGTTCGGCATCAATTTTGTAATCTCAAAAACGCGCAAAATATGAGCGGCTTTGTACTCATTTGATAAGCGTAAAAATGTATTTATACCAGATTTTAAAGTTCGAAACTTCTCGTTTTAACTGCCAATGCTCACAACAAAAATGAAGTCTGCGCATAAAAATTAAGCTGAATTAACTTTGTTTGTGAATATCCTTGTGCCATCCTTGCACTATCCTACCAGCCGAAATTAGCCTCAGGCATCTGCACTGATTCATTTCACTGATACTGTTTGTCGAACTTTCAGACACACTAAAGAACGTAAAATAAAACGGCAGCAAAATAAGAAAACGAACATAAAATCAAGCGAATTGCTTGCAGGCAACTCCAGTCAGCAGCATTAACAACTTTTCTTCAGAGTTGCTTCTACAAGTTTTGTTGTTGTTGTTTTTTTGCATTTCTTTCTTTTTTCCAATTCATTTCTTGTTTATAGCATTTATTTATTTTCCGCTCCGCTGCCACATTGTAGTCGTGCGCTTATCCGCTAAACAACCAACCAAAGGAACAAGTGGATAGAGCGCAAACAGTAAATATCGACAAGAAAATATCTACACTTTAATTTCATCAAATCGTTTGTGCGCGATTGAGTTGTTTCCATTTGGCTGCCGGCAAAATGGCGCAAACGACAATGCGAGCGCTGACAGCGAACGGCGCAAGCCATAATCTGAGGAACAAGCGGCTGCAGCAAGAACAACAGCAGCAGCGAGTGGAACGAGTGAGTGAGTTGTCAGCGCTGTGGATTGACATGTGAAAACATGTGTGCGTGTGTGTGTGTGTGTGCCAGTAGCAATTGCTATAAAAATCCATACACGCAGCTGTTGCAAGCAGCCGTCCATGCTTGTGGGTGTATGTGTTTGTGTATTGAATTTGTACGCCAATATACGACAACAATTCGAAAAAATGCAACAAAAAATCCGAAAAAAATCCTTTATTGGTTTTGTAAATAAAAATAAAGTAAAAATTCATTGCATATTGAAATGTTGCCAAGATTTAGACAATGCTTATGTGGCTGCGGCGACCTCCACTTTTCAATCAACTTTCAACAAAAATATTGAACGCAAATAGAAAGTAAGCTAAAGTAATTAAATGAAAGTGATAGCAAAAATATTAGGCGCAACAATATTCTTGGAATAAAAATGAAATAGTTTACAAAATTATAAAATTCATAAAAAAAAATTAAAAAAAGAAAATAAAAATACCAGAAATATTCGAATAAAATAATAAAATAAAAATGCAAGAAAATTGTAATTTTGAAAAAAAAAATTCAAAACAAATATGAAAAAAATGAAAGAAAATATATGAAAAAAATTTAGAAAATATTTCAATTTATAAACATAGTAGAACTTCTAAATATCCAATAATTCATGTCGAAAATATACAAAAAATTAAATTAAAACACGAGAGCGAATTTTAATTAAGAAATACATATTCGAAAAAAAATCGAACAAAAATTAAAGACAAGATTAATTTGGAACAAACGCAAAAACTTCGGAAAAAAATATTAATTAAAACTTAAATTAAATTAATTAATTAATTCGAAAAAAACAAAAATTAAAGAAGAGCTTAGTTTTGAAATAAACCCGAAATCTTCGAAAAAAAACTAATTAAAATAAAATAAAATTAATTAATTAAGAAATACATATTTGGAAAAAACAAAAATTAAAGAAAAACTTAATTCTGAAAATTTAAAAAAACTTCGGAAAAAAATTATTTATTAAAAAATAAATAAATTTATCTTTTATTATTAGGAAATACAGAAATAAATTTTATTATAGTTTCACATTAAAAATTTTTTCATTGCTTTATTCTTAAAACCTTACTTTTATTTTTAAATTTATATTTTATGACAATGAAAGAAATTAATTTATGCATATTAATGTTCTTTAAATTTTTTATTATTTTTCAAACTTTAATATTTCTTCATTGTTGTATTTTTAAAAATATTTCCTTTTTTTAAATTATATTTCACATTAAGTACATATAATTTTTTTTTTAACTTTTTAAATTTTTTTAAAAATTTGGTACTATTTCATGGTTGTATTCTTAAAAACATTAAATTAAATTTTTTGTACTAAATTTCTTTAAATTTCGTTATGTACAACTTAAGACAAAACAAAGAAAAAAGTTGTGAAAGAGAAACATTTGAAATATAGCTTGGTTTATAATAAAATGGTATAAGTATAGAAATAAATTTCGACCGAGATTATTTGACACTAAAAGTTATTAGATAGTAGAGAGTTCTCTGCGCAGCGAAATTACTTGCTGGGAATTTAAGAAATTTGTGTAGATTTCAAAACTGGTAACAATTTCTAACTGGTATAAAATGAAAACATGATTAAAATTTCAAAAGTAGACAATATAAAACAATTTTATCACAAACTAGGCAATTTTTACGAAACTGGTATAAAATTGTATTATCGCAAAAAATATAAAAATTGCAATATATAACTGCAGATAGGTCATGAACACTAATTGTTATATGTAATAGACACTACAACACTATCACAACAACTGGTATAAATACTATTTCACATTTTGCTGACCTTACAATAATTTTTGAAGTTAATATTATAAATGCACAAATGCCGCACTCATTAATTTCACATACGGCCACATATTCACTGAGTCATATTTATTTTAAATTTAATAGCCATAAGCGCAAGCACAAAAAACTACAGCAACAAAATAATATAATCATAAAATCCTGTAGCAAAATTGTTAAACAATGACGAATGCAACAAATGCGCTCATAATTATGATTGCAAAACAATCGCACATGTATGCGCACACACACTGGCAAATGTGCCGTAAAATAAAGCAATAAATACAATGGAACTATCTACTATATATAAATTTATATGCGTTGTGAGCAAAATGCCGAGGCGTGCAAGCAAAGAAAATTTCGCACAAAAATGCATAAAAACGCGCACTTTGCACACACATTGACAGACAGCTGGCGGCCTGCAGCGTAAATTGAAAATTAATTCATAAATACATAATAATTATGATGATGATGTTGACATACAATAAATATTTTTGCATTGTAATTGCAATATTGTTGTTGTTGCTGTTGCTGCTGTGGTTGTTGTTATGAATATTATTTAAACTTTTATGTGAGATAGTAATTAAAATTGTGTATATTAATTACGACTGGCTGGCGTGCTGAAAGGTGTAGCTATAAATGGCGGAAATCAGAGGTGGCCGCGCAATTAATGCTGGTTGCGTATACGCCGTGGCCAAACCATAAATTCACATAACCCACTTTTATTATGTGTTTATTGTTGATTAAAAATTTATTTAAGTGAAATGTAATCCTCATTGTGTACTTTGTGAGAAATATTTATGTTATGTGGAGTAAAATATTTGCCTGGTGTGTGGTTGGGTGTGCGGAATATTAATGATTTGATGGCTAAAAGCTGTACTCGTTGGCGGTATTTATATGCGGCTGTCAATTACAGAAGTAGCACGTACTGACAGGAGTAGGTCAGATGCTTATGGCCAACGCAAAGCCCTCTATGAAAATACATACATATATAATTTTCCTAGTAAAATAATCATTAAAAAGTAATAAATTCGTTTGGCGTTGCCACGTAAGCTACATTTTGTATGTAATTAAGGCTTCAGCGGTTTCAAATCATGCTATATTCACATAAATATTTATCGTATAATTAATTAAATAATTAAATAAATTCTTCGAAAACATTAACGTGCATAAATATGCCAACCAAATTTTTGATGTAAATAAAGCGAGGAAAAAACTTTTTCAATACAGCCCTACTAAAAGCAAAGAAGGAACTTAATTATTTGCCATAAATAAGCGACGATGTAATAAATACAGTGCTAGTACTAAATAAATAAGCCAAGGTGTAATAAATATAGTGCTTGTATAAACATCACACTTATTGCTAAACGAATTTTATAACAAAAAATATAATAATTTACAAAAAAACACTGGTCTAACAATGAAAAAATACTAAGCTTAAAGTAAACAGTATTATTTAATAAACGAGTACTACAGAATTTTTATGAAACTGGTATAAAATTTTAATATCGTTAAATATTCAAAACTACATACCCTAAAGTAAGCAATATTGAATTGAAAACTTTTATGGCAAACTAGATATTTTTTACGAAATTGGTATAAAATTTTAGTAATGTAAAACTATAGAAACAATACAAATATCCCTCAGAAAATAAAATATTTTTTTTTTTAAGTTTCTATGGCGAACTATGAAAATTTCACAAAACTGGTATAAAATTTTTTTAACAAAAGACTTTCAAACTAGTGTGAATACCCCCCAAAGTAATCTATGCATATTTATTTAAGCAATTTTATGGAAAATTTAGCCAATTTTACCAAAATGGTAAAAAATGTTATTTGCGTAAAGCTACAGAAACGGTACAAATATCTCTCATAAAATAACAAATGCTTATTTAAAAGCTTTTCCGGCTAACAAGGACACTTTTACGAAACTGGTATAAAATTTGAATAATGTAAAACTAAATAAACATTTAAAAAAACCTACTATTTAGTAAAAATTGCGGATTTAAAAGCTTTTATTAATAAATTTTAATAATAATAAAAATTAATAAATTTTTAATTAACTGTTATAAATTATTACTGTAAAACTATAGAAAAAGTGCAAATATACATATGTACATAGCTCTCATGATATAAAATAAATATTGATTTGAAAGCTTTTATGAGAAACATGGAAATTTTTATGAAACTGGTATAAAATTTCGTTAACTCAAATATTTCCACTAAAATAAATAATATAATACAAAATATTGATTTGAAATCTCAAAAATTTTATGAAACTGGTATAAAATTTCGGTATCATGAAACTATAGAACAATTAAAATATTTTCGCCGAAAAGAGAATATAATACAAAATATTGATTTGAAAGCTTTTATGAAAAACATGGAAATTTTTATGAAACTGGTATAAAATTTCGTAACCATAAAGCTATTGAATAACTCAAATATTTCCACTAATATAAATAATATCGATTTTAAAGCTTTGTTGGCTAACTAATAAATTTATATGAGACTTGTATAAAATTTTGGTGCTGAAAAACTTAAATTACCGATTATATTTGAAAGCGGCGGTGATTTTAATAATGCAAGCATGAAAAATGTCGAACAAATTATGCAAAATTGGTATAAAGACCGTTACGGTAAAATACAACTCTTAGCAACATAAAATTGTATGTAAGCTGCAATAAAGAGAAATAATATTTGCTGTTGATATTTACGCTCAATTAAGCAAGCGCGATATAATGACGCTGATACGTAATAAAGGGTTCATATGAAACTGGTATAAACTTTGAGGGTTCAAAAAAAAAGTTTGTAAGAAAGTAGTATAAATTTAAATAAAAAAGAAGAAGCTATGAATATTTTAAAGTCACGGGAATCGAGTGTAATGTACACTAAAAGATTTCTATAAAACTGGTATAAAATTATGTTGTCAAAAAATTAGAATTTATGTGTATTTTAAAGCACTTTTGAATCATTATACATACATATGTATGTAAATACATATATTGCTATGAAATGAAAATTGCTTGGAAAATAACTGGTATAATTATAAAAAAAAATAATATGAAAAATTTTATTAAAAAGTAATAAAACTATTATGTTATTATATTCAATAAGAAAAATTTATAAAATTTTCACACAAAAAAAAATAATAATAAAAATAAAATAATATAATATAAACACGTAATAAATATATTCGAGGCATAGCTCTTTTTGTAAACAAATATTTCACTCTTTAATACTATTTCTGAAAAATACTATAATTTTACAATATTCTTTATTTTTATTTGGCACATTTAATATTTTTTAATTTTGTGTATCAACAGAATTTCTTAAGCAGCACTCGTCAACGTAATGCCTTTATATGTGCCTTTCACTCAACCCGAAATAAAATTATAATTTTCCGCTTGTTTTCCAATTTTTGCGGTCATTTATATTTCTTTTCCCATTTAACAGCAACAAAAACAATTTTATGGCATTCCCAAAAATATTCTACTTATCATCTGGCTTTTCCGCAACTTTTCCCGCTGAGTCATTTGTGGCGCGTGTGTGTGCTTGCTTCCCGCAACTGCCGTCACTAAATAATAGCAAGTGTGCGCTTTCAATATTTTTAAGACATTCATAAAATGATAAATCTGTGTGTTTTGTGGTTGAAGAGGAAAAAATGATTACTTACAGTTGTGTTCAAAATAATAGGAGTGCATCACAATAGAGAATACAAAGTTGTGTTTTTCAACAAAAACAAGAATTTTATTAATTTATCTTTTATCCACGAATTGTTCATTTTATGCAGTCTTATTATGCACTTTTAAATTTTTAGTAATACACAGTAAATGAAAAAAAATAAATTATTTAAATAAAAACCTCAAAAATTCGGTGTTCAAAATAATAGGAGTGCATCACAAAATGCAATAAAACTAAAAAAAAATTAAAAAAATGGAAATTATCACTAGTATATAAGTTAGTTTAGTTAATATTTAGTAGAGTAACCGCCATTTTTTTTATTACTGCTGCAGATCTGCGGAACATGGGATCGATCAGATCACGACACCTTTTCATCGGGATTTGCTGCCATGCCTCGTGGACTGTGCTCCATAATTCCCTTGCATTTGGTAGTCTACGGTCAGCAACAACTTTATTAATACCTGCCCATAAGTTTTTTTTTGGAATTAAGGTCTGGCAACTGAGCAGTCCACGACATAACCTCAACTTTATTGACCCGAAGCCATTCCTTTGCAGATTTACTTGTATGTTTCGGATCGTTATTTTGCTGAAACAACCACTTTAATGGTATATTCCATTCCGCCTATGGCATCATAACTTTTTTCAAAACATCCACATACACGTACTGATCCATGGTTTCTTTTATCAGATGGATTGGTGCCACATCGTTGTACGAGAAACTTTCCCACTATGCACCACCATGTTTGACGGTCTTAAGAGTGTATTACGGTTTATATTCCGTATTTTGTGGACGACGGATATACTGCCTAGACCCTGAGCCACTAAATAAAACTACCTTACATTCCTCTGTTCACAAAATATTTCTCCATTTCTCCGGTTGCCAGTTGCCATGTTCCTTGGTGAATTGGGGCCGTCCTCTATTTATGTTTCTTTGTCAACTATGGAACTTTTCGTGGACTCCGCGCAACTAAATTATGTTCCAATAAACGTCTACGAACTGTTACGTCACTAACATCAAGATCTAAGCGCTTTTTATTTCTCTAGGCGACGCTTTGGGATCTTTCTTAGACGATTGGAGTATGCGTCGATCGATTTCTTTAGTAGTTTTGCGTTTTCGTCCACGTGTTTCGGCTTTATTTTTATAGGACAGGGAATTTGATATCATTTGATCAGAGCACCCGAGTATTTCTTTAATTTCTTTATAATTTTTCCCGTTTTTTCTAAGATTTTTAATGATTTCACGCTTTTTGTCGCTGGAATGTTTTCCTCCACCCATTAATTAAAATAAATGACTTATCCTTTAAAAATCCCATCGTTTTTATTTTTTTCTACTTACTTTTTAGTTTTTTTACAGATTTTGTTTAAATAAAAATGTTTTATACCACTTGGTAGCTCACACTCCTATTTTTGTGAACAGCGCAATTCTGTGACCGACACATATTTAAACTCATAACATTGGAAATAATGTAAACAGCTGAAGTTTATGCTTTGTGTTTTACTCGCGGAATACCGTTAGAAATATTTCTTGAAAAGTGCTTGACGTTCATGTTTTAACATGATAATTTTTTTGGGTTAAATATTTTTCTCAGGGGCACTCCTATTATTTTGAACACAGCTGTAAGTGAAGAAAGCTATAAATTGTTTGCTTGACTAAAAAGTATGCTGGTTTATTGAAAACCTCGTAAGTGGAAGTGGAGAGTTGCGTGGGAGCAGTTAATATAGCAATATTTTCTTAGTGGCTTTTATTGGAAATGTGTTTACCGTGGATTGCAGGGTAATAAATAAAGAAACATTGTAGTGAATAGCGCATGAGTAAAATTGTTGTTTGATTTTTGCTTACAATAAAAGTAAGAAATCTACTTCTTGATTTGCGGAAAATATTGGTATAAACTGGTAAAACACATAAACCAAACTGGTATAAAGTTTAATAAGGCTAAGAAATCAGTGGTGGATATTTGTTAAATAAAGTTCTAACAAAAGTGGTATAAACTGGTATAATTTTTTTAAATATTTATTAATGCAAACAAATAGCTTACTTTAAACAAGAGTGTGAAAGCTTTTGAAGGCACCAAAACTCTCCTAAATTGCGAAATTTCCAGTTCATATGTATGTATGTGGTATAAACTGGCATAAAAAATTTAGTTCAAAATTGTGTCGTTAAGAGTATTTTTGGGTAATTATACTTATTTTTGAAAGTAGTTCAAACTGGTTTGAATTATTATTATTTTTTATTTTTGTAAGCTTTTGGGAATTTTTAGGTAAATATACTTATTTTTGAAACAGGTATAAGTTGATCTGAATTATTTTGGTTGTTTTTGAAAGCTTTTGAAGTACTTTTAGTTTATTTTACTTATCATTGAAACTGATATAAGCTGGTCTGAATTGTTTTGATGACTTTCGTAAGCTTTGGAGTATTTTTAGGTAATTATACTTATTTTGGTAATTGCTATAACTTGGTATAAATTATTTTGGTTGCTTTTGTAAGCGTTTGAAGTACATGTATGTATTTAAGTAATTATACTTACATATGTATGTATGTATTTTTGAAACTTTTATAACTTGATCAACTATTTTGTTTGGTTTTTTCAAGCGTTTGGAGTAAAAAATATTACAATAGTCAAAAAATCAATGTATAACGTACACTGGTATAAAAAATTCGACTTTAAAATTTTCATTTAATTTTTTTTTTAAATATGAATTAAGGTATTTTTAGGTAATTACACTTATTTTTGAAACTGGTATAAATTATTCTGGTTGCTTTTGTAAGCTCTTGAGTTAAGGAAATATAATAACAGTCAAATAAGCATTTTCTGGCTTAACTAAATGCAATCAAGAATTGGTATAAACTGGTATAAAACTTTTCACTTCAAAATTAAACTTCTTTAAACTTTTACAAGATATGTGTCAAAAATAAAAAGTTTGTAAAAAAGTTGGGTAAGCTAATTTTAGAACTCTAATTTTTACATATTCCAAACTTTGTGTGATTTAAACTGAAAATTGCTACTTTTAATTTGCTTTTTTACAAAAACAATTTGCCAAATATACATACAATTTCCTTTGCAGTAAATAGATTTATAAACCGCTGAATGAGCATACACATATGTAGATATTCGTGTATATGAAAGTGTGTATGTATGTAGGTTTATACATATGTATGTATTGTTATAAATATGTATGTATGTATGTATGTACATACATATGTATGTATACACAAATATATGACCCGGGTCAAAGGCCAACCAGCGACGAGTAAAATTTCTAATCAAAATTTCCTTTTGCAAAACAGCGCACAATAAGCAGGAAAAGAAAAATTTAATTCAAAATTGTAAGCAAAAATGGAAACTGAAATTAAAATTCAGTCGAACAATTGAAAAGCAGCCATTGAGTTGAATTGATTTTTTGCACAGCATTATTGTGCATACCGCCCTTGCTGCCGCCCTGAACCTTTTGTGCACGCGCGAATTGTGGTTATTAAAGCAATAGCAACAACAAAGCAACTGTATTGAGTTAAGCAGAGCGCATTGAGAAAAATAATATTTAAACACAATAACCCAATGAAGTGGAATACAGGGGGAGAGAGAGGTGTTGGGTGAGCGCGTTCAGTCAGATCGGCAACTGTTGCCAAATTCAAATATTTGTGACGTTATTAGTTTGTAGATTTGTATGTATGTATGCTTGACAGGCAGTCACTTCCAATTGACTGCAGCAGTCAGCGCGGCTTGTGGCTGTAACGCGTGTAAGCGAGCGGCGGGAAGTAGCGGATGTATGTGGGGCAGTGATGCTTAGCTTCGTGTTGGCATGCCACTGAAATGCAAATGCGTTGCAAATTCAATTTCCAAATTATTTCAATTGAATAATTTCAAGCATTCCGTTACTTTGTGGCGCTTATAATGCCAATAAACCAAACAAAAAAAGAAAATATTTTGCTTTCCAATTTCTTTGGCATTTTATTAATCTATTTTAATACTTCATATCTTCGTGTGACTGTCGTCACAGTTTGTTTATCTTTCGACGATATCCTTCGATTTATTTTTATCGTATTTTATTTTCAAATTCAATTAAATGGTTTCTGTAGCAGATGCTAATCAAGATTGCCTTGGCGCTGTTGTAAGGCGAGGTTGTAGACTGAGTAGTGAAAATTGTTAATGGTTTCTAATGCAAGCAAAGAGTGGATGTCTTAATAAAAAGAACTTGGAAATCGGAGATCCCGAACCGTTTTTTATTAACTCAACACATTTTCTTAGATCCGAGTTGTTTTACACCGCTGGTATGCTTATTGACTTTAGAAGGCCTTGAAAGCTTTTTCAGGAATAGAAAGAGACATTTCCCGTGTATCCTGGTCCAACCCGTTTTCAATTAACCCAACACTCTTTCTTAGATCCGAGTTGTCTTACACAGCTGGTGTGCTTATAGACTTTAAAAAGCTTTTTCAGGAATAGAATGAGACATTTCCTGTGTTTCCCGGATAAATAGTTTCTTCAAACATTGCCCTATGGTTCCAATTACAAAATACATCATCGACATGCACCACCAAGAAACTTGTCCGATAAAAAAATTTTCACTTCCTTCAAGTTCACTATTTTTTGAAACAATATTACTGCAAGAGCCTCTGCATTCTCTTCAAAATCGCTATGTCCTTAAATTTTAGCTTTAGTACTTCAAATTCGCTTTAGTTTCACTAGCTCCAATTCTTGAGATTGTCCCAGCCGTCATCTGTAAGTGTAGTTTTCATTAACTTTGAGTGCAGCTATCTTTAAATGGTTCCGAGTTTCAATCCAGAATCACTGATAAATATCCAAATTTTGGAAGAAATATATGCTGAGCTTGTCGTTATGTCAGTCACCAATTGTTTAGATTCTTCTTCATGAATTTTTGATGTGGTTTCCTTCAAATTGTTCCGAGTTGTTTCATTTCCGGCTTTCTTAAGAGTTTTCCAAATTTTTCTAGCTCGTCAGATCTTCTGTGTTTCTTGTGGGATGTGTTCTAGGTGGGAGAAATATATGTTTTTTTCTCAATGTACTCATATTTTCATAGCACTTCCGGTATGGATTTAAGCCTAAATGTGGATATTATCTATAGTCAGCCAGAGATCCGAAGACTTCGTTGAAATTGACAGCGCGAGCGCGTGGACCAATATTGGTGACAGTTATGATAGAGTTGTCGTCTTTGAGTTCACTTTCGAAAGCCATCCCATATAAGCCTAGAATAAGCTACAATTCTGCTGGTTATCTCAGTCACCATCTGTTTCGACTCGTTTCCACAAATTTCAAGTGTAGTTTGCTTCAAATTATTCTGAGTTCCAGTCTTGGATTCATTGAAAGATCAATTTCTGTGACCTAAATTCTAAGTGGGAGAAATATATGCTTTTTTTCTTGCTACACCCATATTTTCTCAGTTATTTCGCAAGGAATTGAATACTAGATCTGCAGTCGGTCGGATATTTCATATGAACTCAGAAAGAGTTTGTGATCATTTTGACCTCTTCACTCAATTTTTATATTCATTATAAGTACGAAGAGCCTGAACTGTTTTCGGCCTAGCGAAGAACTTGAGTATCTACACTTTTGCAATGCATTTTATGGGCCATAACCGGTTGTTTTAAAGAAGGATCGAATGTTGCATCCGAAAAGCAGCTCAAACAGACGTTGTATGTTTATTGCGGATCATAATTTGCCGCTGGTATTGTCAGTTATAATATAAAAAGACCAGTTAGTGCGTCCTGTTAGGTTGAACTTTACTCTAAGTTCCGTAACTATCCTCTTCAAGGCCAAACTACATTAGCATGTGACTGAATGAGCTTTTATTGACCGATATCTCTGTCAACATCCCTGATTTATTGTTCACAGCCTAGATATAATGAAAGGAGGCTAAATAGTGAATACATAACATCAATTGTGCTATACATAAGCTCCATAACTTTCCTCTTCAAGGCCAAATTACATTAACTTGTGTCGGTATGACCTTTTTATTGATCGATATCCCTCTACCCATCATTGCTTTATGAATCCCAGGCCATATTTTTAACATTTTTGAAGCTCGCCCACATTTCTGTCTCTTCTGTTTTAGGTACACGTAATGGACTGACCTGCAAAAGAGTTCCTTAGAGTCTTAAGTCTATCATAGTCCTTTATTTGAAACTTGACACATTTGTTTAGAAGCTCGTTGAGCTGCCAGGTACAAGTTCAAAACAACATACCACAACGTTTATACTATTGTATATTCCTTAACTTAATTAAAGATTGGTTAATAATAGGCTATACCGACATATGTATGTATGTATATGAGAGCACCACTAAAAGATCTCTCAACTCTCTGAGTTCGTTGTGTAATTAGCTAAATGCATGACTGCTTTGAAGCCTTGAAGTTTCGTTATTCCCAAGGATTCTCAGAGTTGCCAACTCAACTACACAAATAAATAATAAAATACTGTTATAATGTACATATGTACGCATATTCCTAACATATTGGTAAAAAATCCATCAGCTGTTGTATAATAATTTCCCCAACCACCAAAAAAAACGATTGCCACGGCAAGGAAACTTTTCAAAAATGTAGCAAGCAACTTTTAACCGCCAACAAAGTTTACAGGAGTTAATAAATAATTCAAATGCTTGCGATTTGCCAAAAATAAACAGATGACATGACAAGCGCAAGGATAACGTGGCTGGCAGCAGGCAGCAGGCAGCAAGGATAAGGATAAGCAAGTGGCAAGGTCGGCAGTAAGGACGCAAGTGGCAGGAGAAAAAAAGTGGAAAATGAAATATTGAAGAAAACAGGTGAGCGGCAGGAGAGGACGGCGTAGGCGTATGAGAGAGATGGTAGCGAAGTGTAAGTAAGCAAGGACATGCGGTGGGTGTAAAATGTCCTTGAAATAGAAATGCACGCTAACAGCAGGTTAAACTAATTTCAGATGCGACATATAACTTTTTAGCGAGCCGCGAGTAGCTTTTTATGACTTTAGTTTATTATTATTTTCGGTTTTGTTTATCATTGGGAAGTATTAATGATAAACAAAACCGAAAATAATAATAAACTAAAGTCATAAAAAGTTGCGCATTGACTTGACCAGTCACCGGCACGCAACAGTAAGGAGCAACCTACTTTGGACCGTCATTAAAATTCATGTGCCCTAAGATGAAAGTAGTAAATAATGAATTTATGAGCATAAACCTTTGCGCAGACAGCACCCACTCGCTTGCATGGACCAAGGTGGACCAATAAAATTCAGCTAATAACTTGAAATATCGAAAAGGCACATAAATACCGACGCATTGTCGCCAATTAACAATATTTAATGCCGTTATAGCAACAAAAACCGATAAAGCACTCATTGCGCGGACGCTGGAGAGTTGTGAAATGTCATAAATTTTTCGACGACGCAGCAAATCGTCGTGTATTTGGGTGCCGCAGCAAAAGTAACACATTCCCACATACTTTATTATATAAATATATATATAATGCTTGTTCTTCTTGTTACTGCTATTGATAGCTGAGTCATTAGGTTTATTGTTTGCTCTGCGGCTGTCTTTTTACTACTTTCTCTGACACCCTCCCTGGCCTACCCAGTTTTTGGTCATTTCTTCTCTTCGCGCCTTGAAGTGGTTTATCTACCTTACTTCCTTCCTTCCTTCTGTTTGTTGACTTGCTTTACTCCTGTTTAGTTACTTGGCGCCATTACATTTTGACTTTTATTGCTTTGTTGCTTTTACTGCGCTTTTGTTGAGTTTTAATTATTATCATTGTCTCCATGCGCCAAAATAAATAATTAAACAAGGTTAATGAAATTGAAACAAAAAGTTTGAGCTAAAGAGTATGGGTTGCGAGGCGCAGGGGAGGCGAATTACTTGTAGGTGCGAAATGTGCCTTTGCTGGTATTCTGTTTTCACACCAAGCACGTTATATTGCAATTTGAATTCATTAAGTTACTAAGGGACAGCCGAGCTAAGCCTAATAAGTAGCTTCAGGCCGAGGAAACGTTGGAAGGAAAAAAGGCTGATAAAAATCTCTCAATACGGTCGAGAAAAATCTCTGAGAACTAGATCCAATCAGAAGTTTCAGTCCGGAAATCTTGGGTTGGGAAAAAGTTTGATAAAATCTTTCTATACGGTCGAGAAAAATTCTTGAGAGCTAGGTCCAATAAGTAGCTTCAGTCCGGGGAAATGTTGAATTAGAAAAATGCTGGTAAAATCTCTCCATACGCTCGAGCAAAATCTCTGAGAACTACTGATAACGTCTTTCGCTTTATTCTGAACCACACTCGAGACCAGTCAAGTTGATTCCAGCACCACAATGTCAATCATTGTGTGTCTAGGCTTGCATAAAGACAGGTTCGCGTTATTATCTAATCTTCACGGAGAGTACATCAGAAAAAACCTGGACATAATGATCACTTAAAGTCGCATGGAAAATTTAGAGTTTTTGCTTGATCAGAAGTTATTATTGGCGCATGAAAGTATCTAGTAACATTATTACCCTTTGCAATGGACAGTAACATAGAAAAAATGACGAGATAAACACGTGGGGAGATAGATAGAGATAGAGAGAGAATTTAGAAAAAAATAATTTGAAGTGAGACTGAGTACCGGCGGACACTCTTACTAGTGTTGGAACTCTCGACCAAGGGACTAAGTTTCCTAAAGGTAAACTAAAGGCTTGACAGATACTTAACTAAGCACAGTTCTGGAACACCAAATCTGTGTTCTATTCTCTCTCTACCAGGTGCTTAAATTTCCGAATGGCATAGTAAATGAGCTCGCACGGCTTGCTATAACTGTTCTGATATGCCAAATATGTGTTCTAAACACCCTCTACTCAGACTCAGAAGGTTTTGTAGCTAATAAAGTTCTGGAATACCAAATATGTGTTCTAAGCTCTCTCTCCTCAGACTCAGGAGACTTTTGTAGAATGCTAAGAACATTTCTGGAATGCCAAATATGTGTTCCAAGCTGTCTCTAACAAATGCCTAAGTTTTCAAATGGTATAATAAATGGGCTCCGAAGGCTAGTTATGGAACATCCAAGAATAATTCTTGCTCTCTCTACCGGTTGACTAAGTTTCCTAATATTATAATATTTAGAAGGCTTGTTAGATATCCAAGAACAGTTCTGGAATACCAAATGTTCTAAACTATGAAGTTAACTAATGATGGACCAAGATTTTTAAAAGGAATTGTTTCTGTTTGCTTTTTAAAGTCTGTAATACAAAGTTTGGAGACATTGATTTTTAGGTTAGAGTATCTCACTCAATCATCGATGTTTCGGTCTCCTTATGGTTTTTGTGATATTCTTAATTGAAAACGGACTAATAAGGGATCTATTCTTAGTTAAAAGCGGACTAATAAATTTTAGTAAAAGTTAAGAATATTCAAGGAATCTATTATAAAGATACGCAAGTGTGGAGTGGGATCTGAGCCTCATTCAGAATGAGTCTTCAAAGCGCTCCATTGTAGAACCCTCTGACTACCTCCATCTATGTGAGTATTAAAGCCTGCATTTGCATTGGAAAAAGGCCATACTTTTGTAATGAAAAACTGATTCAGAATTTTCGAATCACTCGCTTCTTAAAAAAGGAAAGCACCACCAACAACCTTCCAAGTTTAAAACCTCCTTTAAGTGAAAAGTTGCACACAGTTATATAACGTCTTGCATATCGTCGAAATTTCATTACGTTTTAATCACTTTAGCATTCTGCACAACGTAATTAAAATGCAACTCGGTGACATTTTGACTTGCCGCATTTCCACTTGATTTGCATATTTCTCAACTAGCTGCTCTACTTAAGTTCACTTAACCGCACAAACACACACACACGCTAAGCTGATGACAAGTGTCAACAGGCAGCTTGTTGAAGAGAGAAAGCGGCGGAGAGCAGATTTAAGAAGGGCAGTAACTAGGCATATGTGTGTCTCTGGTTGACAATGAAATATTTAAGGTAAAAAAAAATGTGCTCTTGAGGGAAAGCCAGCTACAAAGTAAATTTAGAATTAATTTATGGAAAAGTCAGGTTAGACTCTAGTGTGGCGAAGCACGAGTTTGTGGGTCACAGTCAAGTCCAAGTGCAAGTGTCCTGTTTGGGTGTTGAAATATGAGTTATTTTAGGCGCATCCGTTAGTTAGTGTCAAGGTTGTTGGCTTTGAAGAGTTAAAGTTAATTAAATTAAATATTGATAAACGAAAATCTTGAAAATATATTTATAATACAAGTATATAGAAGATGGAATGCCGCATTTTGGCTTTGATTATTTGTGGTACATTTTATGATTCCAAAAACTGAAATAATTACTGTTATGACAACAAGTAACCAAGTTAGGTTTCATAAGAAGCAGAGAGCCATTAAAGGAAAGGGGTCTCTGGCTTGCAGATTAGCAACTTTTAGCAAGAAACACAAACGTGAACAAGTTTTCTCGTAGTTAGTTTGTTTTTGTTTTTCAAAAATATATGTTAAGTATATAGTAAGTTTTGTTCTCCTTAAGGAAAGAATACGGGCGCTTGCTTTTGGGCTCAGTCTAAACTGCCAAACGCGTGTAGTGTTATTTTAGAAGTAAACAAGCTTCAGAAGATGCATTGGCAATAGTCTATGAATTATATTAATCTTGAAAATTACATTTTCTTCCTCTTGGAACAGTTCTAGCTCTTAGAGATGTTAGTAATATACCGAAAAAATAGAAAAAAATCGATTAATATTTGGAACGGCGGAGCTAAGTAAATTTTTTGAATAAAATATAGATGTGGTTACTTAATTTTCATATTCATTTACTCCTCCTATTTAATCCTGATTTTCGATATGTTAAAATTATATCGAATAGTCGATAAATATATCGAATTATTTTTATAACGGTGGAACTCAGCACATTTGCTGTATAAATATATCGTGAAAAAAATGTATTATACACCAAATTAGAAATTATTAACTCTAGATTTTGGATATGTGAGAAATTTATCGAAAATTGGATCAATAAATCGATTAATATTTGAAATGGTGAATCTATGTATTCTTTTTAGATAAAATATATCCTGCTCTAAATGTATTATACTCGAGCTTCAAACTTATTTAGTGCGATTTTTGGATATGTGAGTTATACATATATCGAAATATAGATGCATATATCGATTATTATTTGAAAGGATCAAGCTTCAGACTCGAATAAATATATCTTTAAATTAAATTTGCTATACTGCTACATAAAAATTATTTACTCTGGATTTTAGATATAAGTGTCATATATAGAAAAGTATATGAATATATCGATTAATATTTGAAACTATCATTCTAGGTACACTTGTGGATAAATTATATCTATGACATAAATTTATTGAACTTCGGCTTAAAACTTATTTAGCTTTGCTCTTAGATATGTATGTTACATATCGAAAATATCCGGTTTTTAGATATGTGTGATATGCATACATATATCGATAATTAGTTGAACACATCTAAGAGGATTTGAAGAGGTGAAACTCAGTACTCTTTTGTAATATTATACTATACTATATTATTTTGCAAACTAAAATTTATTTAGTGCTGCTCATAGATATATGTGATATATATCGAAAAATTGATAAATATATCGACTAATATTTGGAAAGGTTGAGCTTAGTACACTTTTCGGTTAAAATATATTCTCACCTCAAATGTATTATATTATTACACAACTAAGATGCTTAGATATGTGAGAAAATTATCGAAAAAAGTTTAAATATTTAGCTCAATACTTGAAACGTCGGAGCGTTGCAAGCTTTTCTGTGAAAATATATAACTACTCATATTACGACCGACTCTTGGATATACATACATATGTATAAAATACTACGCTCAACACTTTCAAATCGAAAAATAGAGCAATATATCGATTAACATATACTACATAAAAAAATAGTTGAATATCGATTAAGACTTGAGGCTATGAAACTAGGGACTCCTTTTGTATAAAATATATCCTTGCAATGCTGTAACTTAATATTAAGACTTTAGGCTATGAAACTAGGGACTCATTTTGCATAAAATATATCTTTGACATGCTGAAAAATACTATATTTCAGCATATTTTTCATGACGACAACTTCCTTGAAACTTAAAAAGTTTATATATAAATTTAATATTTTTTTTCTTATCGCACCTCAAATAATTTATGATCAGATTGTGCTGTAGTGTTATGCCTCAAAGTCTAATAAACACTAATTATTTCCATTATTCTGCGAGTGATATTTATTTTTAGGGCTCACGCGATTTCAGCTACATATTTCCACACTCACCACACACACTCCCCACACTTGCCACCAGTCAAACACACCAATTAAAATATCACTTCCATTTTGAATGCCTGCAAATGTGCGCTAGACATGCAAATATTCACTCAAAATGTAATTGGCGGGGAGGGCGCAGTAACACTAAAAAAATATTATTGCCGTATGCAAGTAAAAAAAGTAACAAAACCAAAAAAAAGTCAAAAAAAAACCAGAAATGTAGCATAAAACAGCAAACAAATGTGTACAAACATAAATATGCCCATAGTCGTTTATAGGCAGCGCGCGGCTGTTTAAATGGCTTTTGAGCGGCAAGCAACAAGCGCCGGCCGCCAGCTGGTTAAACGAGCATGCGAATGAATATTGTCAATTTCCTTGTTATTTTTATTTCATTTTACACGTTTTCTTGTCATTTGTTGCCAGTTGACAAATGGGTGAGTGTGTTGACAATTTTGTCAACACTTCAAACGGCGCACAAGCCGCTTTAATAGCGCAATTGTCACGACACTTAGTTTGATGAGCGCGCAATGGTTTGAGTTTTAATTAAAATACTTTTGGCGGACTGACGGACTGGCGGCGTTGCAGGCGTTTTTCACTTTGATGTGCGGCAAATATGTAGGCAGTAATAAAATATTTGCATTGTTTTTAAATGCAAGCACATTTCCGCCATCGCTTAAAAATGTATAAATACTGCGTATTTACTTTTTTATATGCAAAAGAAAAATATTTAATTATACAAATTGTCAACAATTTTCTTGGAGATATTTATTTAATGCCTAATTTTGTTACCAAAACTGCGCTATTGCCCTAGTTTATTTTGTAAACTTCGCTTAGTCGCTAAGGCCTGTCTCCTGTCGCTGCTGTTGCGCTATGAAAATTAATGCTGCTGCTAAATCTATGCCATAAAGCTAGGAAATGACATTGATTGATTACGTTAAATATTTGTAAAAAATAAATAAAATATAAATAAAATCAACTGTGTTCAAAAATTGAATAAATAATGAAAATATTAATAAAATAACAAGTGCTGTCAGCTGACTTAAGTATCGATAATCGATAACTTAAAGTTGAGTTGTGTTTTGTTTGTGCGGTACTTAACAGGTGTTTACACGATTGCTGAGTTTTATTAGTGAGCGCACATTTATTTCATTTGAATATTAATTGTAATGGATACGCACCGCCTCTTCGTCGATTTCAAAGCTACCTTTTACAGCACGAAAAGGAGCTGCCTATATTTGGAATTGGTGAATTTGGTATCCTCGAAAAACTATTAAAACTGTATAAACTGACGTTTAACAATACTCAAGAGTTCTGTCAGGATTGTGATGGACCTCTCCGTTAGATACCAAAAAAGTTTTCAGACAAGGCGACTGCCTATCATGCGACTTCTTCATTCTACCGCTGAAGAGAATAATCCAAGCTGCAGAGCTGAATCGAGAAGGCACAATCTTTTATAAGCGTGTGCAGTTGCTAACATACGCCGATGATATTGATATCGTTGGCCTCAACACCCGCGCCGTTAGTTCTGCTTTCTTCAGACTGGATAAGGAAGCGAAGCAAATGGGTCTGGTAATGAACGGGGACAAAACAAAACATTTCCTGTCATCAAACAAACCGTCCTCGCATTCGCGATTTGGGTCCCACGTCAGCGTTGACAGTCATAACTTCGAAGTCGTTGATAATTTCGTCTATCTTGGAACCAGCATTAACACCAACAGCAACATCAGATTCGAAATACAACGTAGAATATCTCTTGCCAACAGATCCTACTTCAGAAGTAAAGTCCTCTCTCGACGAACCAATACTAAATTCTACAAGTCACTCATCTTCCCCGTCCTGCTATATAGAGCAGAGGCATGGATGATAACAACAGCTGATGAGTCGGTGTTACGAGATTTCGAGAGAAATGTAACCGCGTAAGCGATGTCTACGCCAGTAAAGAAGAAGATGAGGCAAATTCCTGCCTCAGACGGTATATTAGCAAGCAAATTTGTCACATTTGGGACCTAGAGCAACATGAAAAGATTCAACAGCTGCCATTTTATCTAGAAATAACAACGTTTTGGTGTGGTTTGTGGGCCGGTAGAATCATCGGTCCATATTTCTTCAAAAATGATGGCGATGAGAACGTAACCGTCAATGGCCACCGTTACAGCGTTATGGTAACCGAATATTTGATGCCTGAAATTGAAGCTCGTGATCTCGGCAACTTTTGGTTTCTTTAGGACGGCGCCACTTCCCACACATCGCATCAATATATTGAAAGAACACTTCGTTGAATAGAAAATTTCACGTTTTAGACCGGTCGATTGGCCACTAAGATCGTGTGATAACACACCGTTAGGCTTTTTCCTGTGGGGATATATAAAGTCTAAAGTCTTTGGAGACAATCCCGCTGCGATTGAGGCCTCAGCCAAACGCCATGCGTGTTATTCACCAGTTGCTAGTCAAAATGCTCGAACGAGTCATCGAAAATTGGACTCAACGACTGGACCAACTGGGACGTAACCACGGCCAACATTTAAGAGAGATAATCTTCAAAATATAAATGCCAGAAAATGTTTTTTCGAATAATAATAAACATTCCTCATCAAGTTTGAAGTTTCTGTGTTTTTTTATTTAAAAAAGTAGGGAAGTCCGAAATCGATCACCCATTATGTGTGAAACTTTGTAAACAATTTAAATTAAAATTAAAGAAATTACATAGGAAATTTATAAATGCCGTTTCTTTAAAAGAATTCTTGCGAATTTATACGAATGTATGTATTTAACTTTTATGTCCAACAATAAATTCAGACAAGCAAAATATATACAATGTTATTTTTTTGGTTATTGCTTATATATACATAAATATATGTATATATAACCTTTGTCGTCATACTCCTTATGTTCTTTTGCATACAAGATACATATGTATGTATGTGCAATACATATCTACATACATATGCCACGCAATATTTTTTCTTTCTAGCCAGCTTTGTTTATTAAGTGCGATTAAATGGATTTATATACCCATTATGCCCTGCAATTAGTCGCATTTGGCCAAAATTATTGTATACAATATATACTATATGTGCTTGTATGTATATTCAACAAGTACATAAGCGCACTGCTGTTATGTGTTTTTCAAAATAGCGGATTGTTTACAATACCGTTGTCGAAAATTCCATTCTTTGGCTCACACTTTGCTGTGTTGGAGCGAGTAGTTTAGCTGATCAATCGAACAGCCAACTGGCCGCAATCGATTCGTGGCTAATGCTCGAGTGCTTAGGTGGATATGTATTCACTATATACATATGTTTTGTATGTAGTGTGGTGTGTTGAGTGAGTAGGTGGTGAGTGGGTCAATAAGGCTGCTAAATAAAGGTGAGACAATATTTATTTTGTATATTTAATTAAAAAAAAAGTAGTTTACTTTTTGTGTTCTATCAAATATTCTAATTTTGAACTCTATATTTTGTTTAACTAATTTTTTTAGTATAATATTTTATTATGAGAAAATTTTATTATTTAAAAATTTTACAATTTTAAATTTTACTAATTTTTTAAATTTAAAACTTTTTTGTAGGAAAAGTTTAAAATTTTTTTAAATTAACAAATTTAATTTTTTTTAATTAGAAAATTTTAGCAATTTAAATAAACAAATAATATTTAACATTTTTTTTTAACAAATTTAATTATTTAAATCAAATATTTCGTCAAAAACAAAAACCTTTTCAAAGTACATTTTTTTTAATTAGAAAATTTTAGCAATTTTAATGAACAAATAGTATTTAAAATTTTTTTTGTAATTTTATAAACAAAATTTTAAAATTTTTCTCGTCATCTTTATAAAAATTTCTCTTCACCTTTTACTCTTGCTGAAAAAATAAAAATTTTTATTTTCTTCTTCTCATATTTTCCACTTAGCCAATGTTTCTCAAAGCACAACGCTAACTTTAATCTCCTTTGGTCGTAAAACTAGGAGTACATTTCTTGTTAGTTGCGTGTGAAGTGGAAAATCCTGGTATTAACAGCATTTATCTGACAAAAGAGCGAACGCTCAAAATGTTTTTTTACTGCACAGCGACAAGCGAGAGATAAGAAAGTGTGGTGAAAGTAAAAAAAGTATATAAAACAGTCAAACTAATAGCTGAGGGTAGAAGAAACTATTTTGCATGAAATTTTGAAAAAAAAGCATACATTTTAGCTAAAAAGGCTTTATAAAAGAAAAAATTGAGGTACCCTAGTAACAAGTTGCAGACCCTAATTATTTTTTTTATATAATAACTGGTAAATAGGTAAATAATAATAAATAATATTTGCTTCATATTACTCGATACTTTTGACAATTATAAATTAATCGATTGGACAAAATTATCGATTATAATTATAAAAGTTATCATTCAAATGAATATATTAATAACAATTAGCTGATTGATTTCATATTAAGTGATATTTTAGTATTATAAATTAATTCTTTGGGAAAAGTTATCGAAAAATATCGATTCAAATTATTAAAGTTAGCATAAAAAAAAGACATTTTTCAAATTAATAATAACAAAGTAATGAGTACCATATTAATACTTTAGTCGATTAAAAATTCATCTTTTTGGAAAAATTATCGAAATTTATCGATTATCAATATTAAAGTTAGCATAAAAAAAGAAGTTGTTGAAACCCATGTTTTAATAATAATTAGATGTTTGCTATTAATTGATACTTTAATCGATTAAAAATTAATTTTTTGGGAAAAATATCGAAATTTATCGATTATCAATAATAAAGTTAGCATAAAAAAGAAGTTTTTGAAATTAATATTTTAATAGTAATTAGAAGTTTGTTATTATATTAATTGATACTTTATTCAATTATAAATTAATAGTTTAAAGAAAATGTACAAATTTATCGATTATCAGTAATAAAGTTAGCAAACAAAAGGAAATTTTCGAAATCCATATTTTAATAACAATTAGATATTTGTTATCGTAATAATTGATATTTTAGTCGATTACAAATTAATCTTTTGGAAAAAATTATCTAAGTTTATCGATTATGAATAAAAAAATTAGCATAAAAAAAAAAAAATTTAAATAAATATGTTAATAATAACTGATACTTTAGACGATTATAAATTAATCTTTTAGGAAAAATTATCGATATTTATCGATTAACAATTTGAAATTAATATTTTTATAACAACTTGGTACTTCGTATTAATTCATATTTTAGTCGATTATAAATTAATCGTTTGCCAATAAATGTCGAAATTTAACGATCATAATAAATAAAGTTAGCGTAAAAATTTTGTTCGACATATTTTTCTATAAATAGTTAGCGATTAGTAAAAATTTTGGGGAAAAGCATCATTTAATAGATCATTTCAATGAAGAAAATAAAACTTGTATTGATTAATGAAGCTCATTAATCGATAAATAAACTCAGCTTAGAATCATTTTTATTTAGAAAAATGTTTTGATATTAGAATACTAATGCCAGTAAACTTATAAATCCAAAAATATCGATTTTTTATATAAAAACAAAATTTTCCAAGTTAGAATACAAATGAGGGCAGCCTTACAAATAAAAAAAAATAGTTTTTCATCATGAAAAAATATCGATACTTGAAGAGGAATGAATTCAAACAATTCATTTATAACGAAATAACTGTTGTGACGTGCTCCAATTGTTGATATATAAAAATATTTTTCATTTTGTTGATAAAAAATACCCTGGTCTGATGATAAATGATTGCATATTCGTATAGAAAACTAAAATTGAGAATTACGAATAAATTTTATTTGAATTCTGATTGCAGAAAGGCAGCTCGCCGCGCATAAACATTTTTCAGGCTTGTCTTGTGAGGATAGAAACAGGAATTACTATTTCAATCACAAGAAGAATATTGAATTTTCAAGACAATAACTATCGAAATGTATCGTTTATTGGTCTATAAAAATTATTAGATATCGATTTTTAATGATATATAAAAAATATTATAATCATAAACGAAGTGAAAAAATAGCTGTCGACATTTATCGATTGTTGGTCTATTCAACATTATCGATATTTATCGATGTTTGAATATATATAAAAAACATTACAATCATAAATGAAGGAAAAAAATAGTTGTCGACATTTATCGATTGTTGGTATATTCAACATTATCGATATTTATCGATTGTTGATTGTATAAAAAAACATTAGAATCATAAATGATGGAAAAAAATAACTTTAGACATTTATCGATTGTTGGTTTATAAAATATTATCGATATTTTACGATTGTTGATAAATAAAAATATTAGAATCATAAATGAAGAAAAAGGGAGGTTATACGAGAAATTATCAATATACTGTCGATAGTAAACAACTTTAAAAGAATCGAATTTGTATTTGAGTATTCATCACAACTGCTTTCTATCAGTTTGTTCGCTTTTACCTCTTCGCTATACAGTTTAAATCAGTACTGATTGTCAGAATTTTAAATATTATATTATTATCTAACAGCTCTAAACCTTCCAATTACAGTATATCACATAAACTTTGTGATACAATATCTTTCAAAAATTATGCTCTATTCCCTCCATCCTTCTCTTCCCTTCTTGTATAGTATACTTATATACACGCCATAAAAAATACTGAGAACACTGGCTGCTACGAGTATCATATCGCACATAATCTGAAGTGCGTCTTCAGCTCAGACTGTCAAGTAGTCAAGCTATCATCAGCGCGGCCATTCTTGCAGCCCACGAGTGTGTGCTTATGCCACTGCAGCGCTTGTTGTTGTCGGTTGCATAGCCAACTTTGCGCGCTCACGAGCTCTCGACTAAAACTTGTCTACGAGATAAATCGCCTGATTACTTCCACCGGAAATCAACTCACAAATAGAAAGGGACATAGACAGCGGCGCTCCACAGGCACGTAGCCCACCGAACTGTGCGGCTGGCATAGACAAGCGGTCGGTCGCATTTTGTTAGCGCATTTATTTATTTATAAACTCGCGTTACACATCCGTCCAACAGGTTTGTGCGCGTTTTTTTGTTGTTTCTGGCCGAGGCGCAGCAACAGCTCGGCGCTCAGCAACGTCTTAACTCGATTTGTGCGCGACTCAACGAGCTAAGAGATAACTCGCCTAGTCGTGCCATTGCCATTTAATGTGACAATAATGTGCAGCGAAAGGGAAACAAAAAGGCATTCCAAATGGCTGTGACAGTTGAAAATGAGCAATAACGGCGTTTTTGCGGGCACTGGAGTCCATTACATAAGTCTAGTGAGTGGCGGCATACCCAAAAAGCGAACGTCACGAAAATGAGGTAATGCGCTAATGAAAATAAATTCGTTATGCGCGTGAAGTACGTGGCACGAACGTGAAGCTGACATTTAGACGGGGAAAGAAACTTAAAATAATATCTTTAAACCGAACGGAAATGAAGACAAACTTCGTAATGACAGCTTGTCGGGGATTAAAGAAAGTAGTGGTCAGTGTCATGCGAGCTTTTTATATAACTATTAGTGCAGCTGTCAAAGTATGGCAGTAAAGCAGGGTGGACATTTCTCAGAACTTAATCCATTAGACACGTGGACACAGTAAAAACAACGCACAGCTCCTTCAGGATATTCTTGGATATCACAATAGACTTCAACCAAAAACAATTCTGAAGTAAGCAAACAAATTCTAAAAATTTTCGATCCTGAACTTCAACGGAAATTTAAGATCTTTTATTAAAAGATCGCATAAAGTTACAACGAAGTCACCAAAATATCAATTGAGTTTCAAATAAAATTTGTACCGGAAACATAGATTTCACTCCAAAAAGAACGTTGTAGGCTGACACAATTTTGAATATCTTCTTTCTTCTTAGAAGTAGCCTTCATACAAGCGAAAGCAACTGGGAAAACGGCAACAACCGGGTTAGGATCTTCAGGTCGATTGAAGAAAAGAAGTCTGAGATAGTTGGGGTCAAATTAACGGTACCTAAGTAATCCGATTATTCACTAAAAAGCAAACGGGAAGACACGATTTATGGAAGTGAATTTTGCATATTTAGAATATCGAGATCCAGGTCCGGATGTTACTGTGGAAATAGCTCTATCTAACTGTCTTCCACGAACAATGAAATAATAAACAACAATTGAAGAAATCTAACAACAAATGCCTGTTTTTACTTAGTGAGAAGATTCCAGCGGCGGCTGGCCTTCACATTTGTACGCTTTTACGAGAGCGATCGGCATGTTGCTTCCCTCGGAGGTATCTAAAAAAAAAAAACAAAAAAAACCTTGTGTCTGTGTGCTTCCATCCGTAGGGCCGACGCCTTCTTGAAACCGACACTCTCTAACAGCTTGGGCATACACGGTTGTCGATAGATCCGTTCCGTCTGGGGGATGATGTTTTCTTGAAATCGAGACTCTTGAATAGGTCAGACATATACGGTTATCGACAGACACGCTTAAGTGGGATTCGGTTAGGGAATACTAACAGTAGATTGGAACAAAATCCTATTATTCAAGTGAGCTGCTGGTATACATTTGTACCTCACATATTTTTTATAAAAGATGTGTTACTTTTAGAACCCTTTAGTCCGAGGTCCAAATGGCGGCCTGATCTAAGCTTATGACATATATGTCTTATAAAAGGGTCCCCAGATTGCACTAAACATCGAGATTCACAAATCTTGTAAGACTAACATTCTCCTTACTCTTTTTTCTTCTTTCCGATCTGATCCAAAAGAGAACATTTTATGACAGTACCGTTAATATACCTTGTTTAAACTGACTTCGTTATTAAAGCTGTAAGGTTTTAACCACATAAGATTTCTAAAAATCTCTCAATAAAAGACTATCAATAATATAAAGATATTATAAAAGTCCATACAATAAAATATTTACAAGTCTTTTCTTTGTTTTTATTTACAGAATCATCTCAAACTGTCAGTTCAGAACACTAGAACGGCAACTCGCAGCAACTTCCAGCGACAGGTAAGCGGAGTATTATATAATTTTGATATTCGTAAACACAACATCTTAAGGTCAAAAGCGTCCATAATATTAGACTGATGGCTCGAACTCGGTACTAAATCCCCTTTCAAACCCGTTTCAATTAACCTTTAACTCACTTTTCTGCGTACAAATGACTTCCCTATTTGCTCACGAATGATGCAAATCTGTTTGCAATTTACTACGCTGCGGCAGGACTCTGGGCTAAGGTTGTTGTAGGGAAAAAATTTATGCGCAACATGAGGCTTAAAAGGAGCAACAGGCCAGCAAACAAATATGCAATCAGGGCACCTGCCAAAGCTGCGACAAACAGACGCAACCACTACAAAAAGGAAGAAGAAAAGAAAAAGAAACCGAAATTTGCATGTTGGAAAAATTCGTATAAGGCTTAGAGCAAGAAATGAAGGTGAAATTGAGAATTAGTGGTTGCGCTGGGATGACGACGTGCCACTAAACAAACAGCTGACGAAAAAATCGAGATGAAAGGCCAATGAGTTTCCGTGCATTCTTCTAGAGAGCTCACCTTTTGCTCCCTCGCCGCTATTTGTAAGCACGTAGCGCGGGTGCAGTTTTGTAGAATGCTAAATTACAGCACATTTTTCAACGAGAAAAAACAAAAAAAAGGAGTATAAGAATAGTAGCAAGCGGTAAGGTGGAGTGAGAATGAGACGAAGGAGCTGGAGTAGCTGAAAATAAGGTACGCATGGCTGGCGAATGAAGGGAAGCTGTGAATGCAGCAAAACGGCGCAACGAAATGATGAATAACGGGTCACAGGAGAAATATAGCCGACTAAATGGGCTATAAGGAAGGGTAGAAAAATTCGGTGCTGTCATTAAACTGCACACAAACAGAAGGTTGCTGTGGTCCAGTAATGCAGAAGAACGTGTAGTACAAAGGGAGCAGAAAGGAATGAAGCATAAAAATATGAAAAGTGCTTGGAAATATGTGGGTCGATTAAAAATGAATGAAGTGTAGAATAATAAAAATATTTCGGAGATGGAAAACTTTAAAAATAATGAGTTAAGAGAAAGGTAAAATAATATTTTGAAGAAAGTAAGAAAAATATAAATGAAATAAGCGCAGACGACCTACTTGGATCCAAGAATTTGGCAAATTGATGACTTTGGTCAAGTTAATTATATAATGAAATAAATCATAAAATTTATAGTAATTCCGGTTTTTGACATATAATCGTAAACATAATTTTTTTTAGAAAAGTATGGTTGAAATTTTGGCGTGCTAAATCTTGGATCTGCAGCTATCTCCATTTTTGATTCTGAGTTAAATAATACATAGGGAAATGGAATTTAGTCGATCGACTGATGCCATATAAGACACGGGTTTAATGACCACTTCAAGATACAGACTTTTGTTGGTCTATTTGGGTTGAGATTAAATTTTAATTTTTTACGATCTCTTCTTTGAATATTTGATGTAGATGTCATTTAATCTAATTGTTCGTTACCCGGTATTTATAAGACGCAGAGCTTTAGAAATCCATTTGAAAACCTCCACTCAAATGTTCAAAGATTTGATCCAATAATTCGCTGTTTTCTTATTCAGCGGGTTTCTGCCTCATATAGCATTTTAGGTCGTACGGATAGCTCCCCAAAAAATAGATTCTTTATTTTTTTAATTTTTTCTTTTAATTACTAATAAATAAAGAAACAAATATGTACCATTTTGGTCGACTACTTTTTGCCATTTTTCCGCTAGAGACATTATTCCATCAGTGTAAAACTTTCATCAGTGTAAATCGGAATTTCGAAATATAAATTAATTTTTTTTTTGGTTAAATCAAGCTTAAAATATCACCTTTCCAACACTATATGGTATGGCACAATGTGATTGGTAGCACTGGAGATATACGACTGCAACGACATTTATTGACAATATACGAAAAGACTTTTTCGACTACCAATATTTAAGGCGCTTGGCTTTGTCATAACCTTAAAGTACTAACTTGTTAGCCGAAAGATTCTTAGTGGACCCGAGTAGGAGTCTTATGCTATTCTCTCTTATTTTTGTGATTTAGTTGATATTTTCAAGCAGATCTTCTTAAAAGGCTGCGGAATTTGGAGCAAAGTGGCATGGGGAAATCTTTTGAAAAACTATTTCGTAAACAGATCAACTCTACTTAACGAACGATATCAAAATTCTTGTATGATAAGCTAACAATTAATTGATAAAATTTCATATACGAGTACACAAGTGATTTTTTTACAATTTCTTGCTTCTTGTTTTCAGTGCCATAAGTTAAGTGCAGCCACTTAAGTCTATTGAAAATTTTTCATAAACTTTGTTGTTGTAATTTTCGAATTCTCTGTCATCAGCATATTTCTTCAAAGCACTTCAATGCTTATGCTGCAGTTTTCAATAGCTCAACTGCATTTGCAATCACATCGAGCGGCAAAGAGCTCAAATATCAAGAGAAAAAATTTCGAAAATTAAAATTCTTTGGAAATGCACAAATTTCAAGCAAAATTTTTTCGGAAATCACTATTGTCGTGCCATAAAATGGCATTGGCGCACGTTCGTGTGCATGGCACTGCTATGCCCAATCGGCCAGCTTCCCGACAAGTTAATTGACTTGCACACAAAGGCCGATAGACAGATGAATGCGAGACGCAAGCAAGCGGCTTGTTTAGAAAAAAGATAAAAAAAGACAAATTCAAATCAACAAATACCTTATATTCAGCGACTAATATGCACATTCGTGTTTGTGAGTCGTGTGTGCTGCATATTTATGCAAAAAGCTTTTAAATTGACCTGCATACGGCCTGGCATTCGAAGCGATCGACAAGTGGCCGTGCAGGTCTTTAGTGTGTGTAAAAAGATGGAGAAAAATTAAGTAAGAAGTGTTTACAATTACGAGAATGGTTTGATGTGAGAATAATATTTTTTACTTGTGGAAAAGTTGTATATATTTTTGGTATTTCAAAGATGAAGTATTCCTAAGATCGCTCAAGAACTAGAAATGACAGCGTTTCTATTGATCTTCTCTTTATGTACTATTTGGAGATGCATCGCCTTTATTAACCCAAAATATGCAGATGCTTATCAGCTCTACGACATCGCTGAATTGCTCATAAATTTCATGCGAGGTTTATCAAATCCAGAATACTCGAGGAAGTGTTGCACGGCTGGCAAGGGAGAGTCATAGTTAGAAAAATATTGTTTCTATTATTTTGAACCAACGCCTATTCAAGATATCTAGTGCTGATCCCCTACTCTGTTATGTTAGCTGATAGCTTTAGAAGCAATAAATGACACCGCTGGGTCGATTGCGGTCAAATCTATTTATTACTATGAACCAGATCATATACGAGTACACTTCAGTATTTTACGGTTTATATTTATCTCAGAAAATATATTGATTTTGGTATGCATATGCCTTCAAGGCTTTGTGGTAGAACCAACCATGCTTGCTATGGAGATCTTATATAGACTTCTCTTTAGAAGTACGTTTTGGCCGATTCTGAGAGATCGCGTTATTTCGGATCGCTAAGTTAGATTTATCATACTCATACATACATAGTGTTACGTACCCAGCAATAGATACCAACAGTCTTTTCTAAATAAAACATAATCACTTTTTGATTTTATCAATAATTTTTTGAAAATATCATCGATGATTATTTTTTTTTTAATTTTGATAATCCGCAGTATATCCGATTAAGGTGAATTTTTCATACTTGCATCTATGTAAGGTGTTATTTACTCAGTAATCTAGATTTCGACAATCTTTTTTACTAAAACACGGTCACTTTTCCATTTTAGTGATCTGTTATTGAAAATTTCATCAATTACTATTTTTATTTGGAAATCCCAGCCACCTACAGTCGCAGCATACTCCATCCTTCAAGCCATATGAGAGGTTGGAATACTTCATTTTCTTTCTTTGGCTCTGATTTAATTAGAAAGAACGATAATGGCCAATAAATGGTGGTTAAATGGCGAAGCCTATCCGAATAGGCACACAAATCTACTGTAACTACGTAGATACTAGGCCCTAGACACTTCGATAACCAAGATAGCGCTCGAAATATCCTACCATGTAAGCATTTGAATTCAAGCTGGAGCTTGTTTCAACATCATATTATTCTGTCTGTTTTTTGATAATAAAATATTAAAGTTTTTTTGAGACTAACGAAAATGTAGATAATTTTTATTAATTTGGTTAAAACTGACAATGGTAGTTTCGGGAAGCATTCGTGAGAGCCTTGATTACTTTTAAGATCTTACTCCATTAGTATTGCTTTTTAAGATCCTACTTTATAGGTATTGTTTTGAGAGTTGTGAGGTAGTATTATTTGCTTTTCTGTTCGGGTATCCAATTAAAAAAAATATATTTTGAAGAGTGAAAGAAACAGAGATATTCTGTGCAGGAATCACTGTAACTTAAACCCTACCACTAATTGCGATTATGTCATTATTAACATAACCCAACGTTCGGTCGTATAAACAACTACTATACAGGTATTATCATGCATACGAGTATATAATAAAATAATAGTATATAATACATAAAATAAATACATATTTCCCCCTTTTCTCCACAAGCCAAGCGCTCTTTTTGAGTGGTTTCATAAACCACTAGCGCATTTTTGATTTGTTTATTTATGCAAAAACTCGTTTATGCTTTTTTTTGCCGCACGAGCTATAAAATTTGATGTGTTTCCAAAAACATTTTCATATGTATTAATAGGTATTTAAATATTGATTTTGAGGATTACTTTCAATGCACGAACCAACAAGAAAAACTAATAAACCGACAGCGCTTTTTGGCATATTGACTTATTTATGTACAAAATTATTTGGTAAACTCGCACTGAATGAATGACTGATGCGTTGTTGAAGGTCAATGTGCTCATAAATGAAGCACTAGTATTGGTGAAGTGCGTGAAGAGATTTATTTGTGGCTGTCTAAAGAAGCGCTTTTTGGTATCGAGTGGAGGAAATGCATTATTTAAGATTAAAGAATCTTAACTTCGGAAGTATAAGTTCTCTTTTGGTGGCCACAAGCTCAAATGTCCGTCAAACGTCATCTTGTAGAAAAAATAAAGGGAATATATATTTAGTAAAATCTCGCCGTAAGATAACTAAGTCGCAATTTTCAGAAGATATACTCGAAATAAAAGTCATCATAGTTAGTAAAATTCAGAATTTTTCGTATCCATATATCGATTAATAACCATAATAACCAGGTGTTCCACAAGTTCAAAAGCTTAATTATTGAAGATGCAGACATAAAGTTGCTTATATTTTGAGCAAAAACAGATTTTAGCAGCCTAAATATCAATGTATTTAGAACATTTCTTATTTATATATCGATTATTAGCCACAATAACCAGGTGTTCCACAAGTTCAAAATCATAATTTTTGAAGATAAAGTTAAAAATGTGCTTAAATGTTAAGCAAAAACATACTTCAGGATTAGTAGTCTAAATATCAATATATGGATTATTTGCCCTGTCTATATATTAATTATTGCCCACAATAACAAGGTGTTCCACAAGTTCAAAAGCTTAATTTTTGAAGATACAGTCAGAAAGTTGCTTCAATTTTGAGGAAAAACAGATTTTAGGACTAGTAGTCTAAATATCAATGTATGGAGTAACTAGATATTGATTATTGCCCACATTAACTAGGTGTTCCACAAGTTCAGTAGCTCAATTTTTGAAGATAAAGTCGGAAAGTTGCTTAAATTTTGAGCAAAAACCAATGTTAGGGTCAGTGGTCTAAATATAAAGAATTTGTCTTATTTATATAACGGTTATTGTCCACAATAACCTGGTGTTCCACAAGTTCAATAGCTCAATTTTTGAAGATACAGTGACAAAGTTGCTTAAATTTTCAACAAAAACAGATTTTGGGGTTAGTATCTCGAGAAAGAAACACTTGGAAAAGTACTTAGGGAAATAAGTCTTACAGCTGACTCTTTTGAAATATTTTCCTTTGAAAGTCGTGCCGCTAAACTAATATTTTGACATTTTCATATTTCTGAGAGCTTTGTGATCGATTTGCATACCATAAATATACGCTTTATGGATGCATAAATAATGAAAATAAAAGTTGAATGAAACTGAGCAGGAAACAGCAAAGTTTTCACATGCGACACTGGCGCCTAGAAGTTGTCAAACGCGCATAAACAACAAACAGCAAAATGTAATGAATATTTTTATGAGTAAATGCCTGAAGTACAACAACTATTTATATCGGCGTGTTTTTTGTTTTTTGGAATGTCTGTGGGTGTATGCACATGCTTCATTTGAATATTTCATAGCAGTTTGCAGTGGACCACCTTTAGTCTCTTGAGGGCGGAGGAGCATAGCATAAAGCAGCATGTTTGCGACAAAGTCACGAATTTCGGAAAGCTGTCGCCGCTACTGCAGACAGCCAAGGAGGAAACACAGCGCGACTTGTGTACACTTTTATTATTCAGAAGACAAGCGAACACGCCAAACGCGACTCGGCAGACGTACAGCAGCAGCGCTTGAAGTGAAAGTGAATAAAGTGGAGAGAGTGCTTGAAGGACAAAGCACGCACTTCCGGCTGAACATGCAGGTAGGCGAGAGGTCGAAACTGTAAGGGGTGCAGGGCAGCATGGAAGACTTTAAAGGCAGGTACGCCGTGGAGGACTGTTTTGGCTGGTCAAGCAGTCAAAGATATCGCGGAAATACTGGAAACAGGTGTATTTTATGTTCTTGTTGTTGGTAGAGTATAGCGCATGAAATCAAATAGCGAAAATTCATACCAAACTTGTAACGGAAGATTGCAAACGGCCGTCTGACGATGATGCCTTAAAGCGGAGAGTAAAGAGTGAAGCGCAAGAGTTGTGGAAAGTTTCGCTTGACGACACAAATTCAATGAGAGTTTACGCACGCACATTGTATGACGACGGCTAACGGTATGCTGTCGAGCAAACAAAAGTTAAGAGCTCTACGCTTGAGTGATTTACATAGTGAGTGACTGCAGTGAGCGAATGTGCGGGGCGTGTGGTGAGTATGAATGAGATGAGCTCGACGCAACGGTGTGTGAATTTTGAAGTTTTCACAGGATGAAAGCCTCGGCAGACACAGCGGAATTTAGACAATTATTTGCGAAATGATAGGCGAAATGACACTGACGACTTCTGACAAGTTGGCTTCACGTTGTATTCAACAAATATTTGCGCGTGCAATTGTTTGTGCATTACGTATTCGCATTCCTTCGGCCATTCATAATGATAAGTGATCTTTGTTGATAGCACTAATGAAGATGTGCACAATGTGGAAGTGGCTATAAGTTATACTGAATGGCAAGTGAAGTGGAAATTTGGCTTGACATGGCGAGGGGCTGACGGACAAATTGGTAGAGTTAAGGAAATAACACATAAAATTGATATTTATAATTCAATAGAAAACCCAGAAACTGAATTAGAGAATAGACATGTTTTCAAAGTTTATGAAAAGGACACAAACAAGCGGTAAAAGGTAGACAAAGCCAATAAGAAGGGTCGAGTTATTGATAAAAGATGATAGAGTTAAGGTTTTACTGAAGAAAATGAGTGAAAAAATGAAATGCAAGAAGCAGAGAAATTTCTGCTGCTGCTTTAGTATGCTGGTTTTATCAATAAATATTTTTTATATTGATTCAAAGGAGCTGCTGTTCTTAGCTGGGTGTCAATGGACTCTTTACAGGTAAACGTGTAGCTGCTGGTCTACCTGTAAAGATTGAGATTTATAAGAAAATTGTGGTTAAGCTTCATTCTATATGAGCCGGACCTCTTAAGACCGTGTCTGTGGAATGCAACCGAAGTTATAATAAGGTTTTACAACATCCTGAGCTGCAGGTTTTAGCTAGTGGGTCGGAGGCCTCATTCTAGGTAAAAGATTATAGATTATGGATGGATTACTAACCTTCAACGAGCTGCTGATATACCCCTAACGATTAAGGTTTATAAGAAAATTCCCGTTAAGCTTCATTTTATATAAGCCGGACCTCCTAAGACCGTGTCTGTGGAATGCAACCGAAGTTGTAAGAAGATAGCCAGTATTTTTAAGAGATTCAAACGCCATTTGATAGGTTAGATTCCTTCCTGCAACAGTTGGCTTTACGCAACCGAAACGAACGCGGACTTTTATCCAGCATGGACTGTTTACTCGGCAGCATTCCTCTAAATTACTAAAAATCATTCATGTTTCCTGACGCCTTAATATTAACCACAACACTCAACCTTAGATAACTGAAGATCTTTATTGATGTTTAAAACACTAAGAGTTTGTCGAATTCGATTACTTTTCAATAATATTGAGCTCAAAAACTCTAGATTAGCATATGAAGATTTCGCAATATAAAATTGATGGGGTACAAACCGCAGAAGAACACCATTGGCAGCAGGCAACAGGAATGCGCAACCCAAGCTGCTTCTGGGAGGGCACAACCATGCAAGGTTTAAGGAAATGATCAATCTTCCCCGATACAAATTACGCCTCCTTTTCGGGCTCTGTACAGGGCACTGCATGCTCATGAAGCACTTGTCCAACATGGGCGTAGTCACTTGAGTAAACTGCCGGTACTGCTACATGGAACAGGAAACCCTTGATCACCTGATTCTGGATTGCCCAGCAATTTGCACCTACATGGACAGGGACCACATCACTTCAGTCGCACCCAGCAAGCTACTAGAATTGTTCAGGATGCTGAACCGTGGTGACAATTGTGATGTGGGCGATGGTACAATGGATCGTAGGTCGCAGTGCAAAACCTCAATTTTACTGTCTATCTATTCCGCCGAATACCATAGTTCGTCAGCATAAATAGTATAATATTTCTAGGTGCCTTAAGCTCAATTCAGAGTCCTGGATTTCGTACTGTAATATAGAGATACTTCAGGTACTAGTATATCTATCAATCCGTCTGACTACATTAGAAGATTCTAGGTGTAAGATCTTGGAAAAGATAATGTGGTAAAGTTCCATTTTATTTTAAAGATTGGTACAATTTTTCAAGATGCCATACTGTTTTACTTCCACTATTTCCTAAGCTTCAACTTTAAAGCGGAGATCGAAGAATTAGGTAAAGAAAATATTAAAAACAGTTTTAGGTTTGTGTTCAAGGCAACTGTTATAGAGAGGAGTTTATTTACTTGAAAGGAAAATTTGGTCTTACCAATTAGTAATAGAGTTAATCTTTAGAGTGAAGAAAGTGATGCTCAACTATAGGGAGTGCTGAATTTTAAAGATCTTGCAAGAAAGCGTTGTGTTTTTAGAGCTTGTAAAGATTGACTTTGAAAATATTTCCGATGTAAGTATTATCTTCTTCTTCCCTTTTATAGATATTAAGTGAGTAGAGTGGGTTGTTTTTAGGTTAAAGGTCTTGGTCATAGGTCTTGTTTATACATATAATAATCTTTAAGTAGGTGGAGAATTCCAAAAGTATGTTTCAAGCGAATAAAATATCACATTGAAGTAACATTTTTAAACAATAAATGCAATAAATTGGACGGAAAAGGAAAAAATTGTATTATTATTTTTTTTGGACTATGCCTAGCGTCCTAGTTTGCGACTTTGGAACGTTGGTATGGCTTTGAAAATTATTGAGATCAAGCCGACAAAGAGTTCTTTCGACTTTAACAAATATTTTTTCAGGACAATTAGAGCGTTGAATGCGTCATATTTGGGATCTCTAAGGCTTTAAGATGCTTAATTCCTACATTAACAACTTCTTAAGTCGGTCGAGAATTATAAAAGTATATCTCAAACGAATAAAACATCAAATGGAAGTAATTTTCTTAAATATAAAATGCTACAAATTTGGCGGACAAACAAAATAATTGGCTTTTCCGGACAGTTAGAGCAATATTCTACATTCTTTAAGCTTTCAATTTAACATTTTAGAGGAACAAATATGATTTAAGCGGTTTCTTCGGAAGCTCTCATCCACTTAAATAACCTATTTATCTATTTGTAAGAATTTCGTGTGTTTTCCTTCTACTCCAAACAAATATAAGGAGCTCATCAGCCAAATCCGAGCATTAGCAGCCACTACATATGAGTACATTTCGGGAGCACTCACACATATTTATGATAAAATAAATCTATGCATGTATCTACTTAGAAAACCATAAGCTTATCTTTATGTGTGCGCCAGCGATTTGTAACGGCATGTGTTTCAAAGAGAAGTACCGTTGGCTAGCAAAAACAGCGTGTGTAGCTTATAAGACGCTGGACAAAAATAAAAGAAAGCAAGGTGGGTAGGAGATTAGTAGACACGATACGAATAAAGAACACTTGGGTGTGAGTGTATGTGTGCGCGCAGGCTTTGTATATATCAGCATGCTTTTGAGATAAGATTTGTGCCACATAAATTTACCGAGACGAGTGACGAGTGTGTGCTTAGCCGTGAGCGGACGATTAAGGATACAAAAGGGTGTATTGGTGTGCGAATGTACGTGCTTAGTTATGTATATTTATACTAATATAGAAATTTATTAGCGTGCATTTAGGCGCATTTGAGCAATTTGTCGCTTATGGCAGTTGAGCAATAAAACACTTTTCTTTAATAACGGAGTATGAAAATTTATGGCCATTTATTTACATATGAGGTATTCTTTAATGTAAATGTGCAAATAACAACAAATTTAAAAAAAAAATATTTAAAAATTAAAAAAAAAAAATTTTTTTAAAAATATAAAAAATTAATATTTTGTTAGTGTATATGAAGGTCGAAAATTAATAAAAAAATAATTTTGAGAAAACTATAAAAAAATTTAAAAACAATATCTGTTTCATATTTTCTTAAATTTTTAACTGTTTTTACGGTTTTCTTAAAAAATCCAATTATTAAAAAAAAGAAGCAATTACAAATATTTTTTCATGAATATTATTTCTGATTTTTTTTTTTAATTTTATGTGTGTTCATAGATAAAATCTTTATTTTCAAAAAAACTTTTTACGCTTCTCTAAATTTCGTTTGAAATAAAAATGCCTTAAATATTTAGGTGTATTTACAAAAACAGTGTGGAAAAAATTTCAAAACTTTTCAAAACTATTCAATACAAATAATATAAGAAACAACTGAAAAAATATTGAAAAAAAAAATTTGCTCTAAAAAATTGTTTTGAAAAATTTTTATTTTAAGAAAATTATTATTTTCGCCTCATTTTAAGTCGTTTGAAACAAATTAGGAAGAATTATGCTTTAGAAATCTGGTGTAGAAAGAAACTATGAATTTATGAATGAATTTATGTAGAATGAAAATATGAAAAAATGAATAACAAAAAACTTTAAATAAAAGATAGTTTCTTTCAATTAAAAAAAAAATTAATAAGTTTGGAAAATCGCTATGGTAATTTTTGTTTTAATTTTTCACAAAATATGAAAAAAATTAATAACAAAAAAATTTTAAATAAAAAATGGTGTCTTTCAATTAAAAAAAAATGTATAAATTTCGAAAATTTTTATGGTAAATTTTTTTGAAAATATTTACTATATTTTTTTCTCCACACTGTACTTCCTTAAAAATAGTTTTGAAAAATATTAAGAAGAAATTAGCGTTAGAAAATCACATTAAAACCAAATTATTACTAATACACTTTTTTAATTCTAAGAGAAAAACAATAATTTTAATAAAATTCTAAATAAATTACTATTTTTTCAAAACTAATAAAATTTACCATTCCACAAATTTTTAAAATGTTAATTCTATTAGTTAACAATTTCCACTTCTAAGATATCATAATTAAAAGCAAAAAACTCGAATAAAAAACCGAGCGCCTAATTGTAGGCTTTAGTGCTAGCAGCTGCTCATTAATTTACTTAAGAATGTAGAAAAAAGACATAGACCGATATATATTAGTGCCAGTTTTCAAACTAATTAAGTGCTTTTGCCTTTCCACACGCACATTTTTGAGCCAATAAATCCGCATGCCTTCCCCTGAGCACTAACTCTCTACCAACTGCGCTTACCTTTCGACGAAAACTTGACCAAATCGTTCATAAATTACACATTTTCCTTGTCGACGATAGCAACCCAACTCAATTTTCATGTTTCGCATGGCTAAACCGCGCCTGTAGCAACCTACGCCTAAAAGTATGTGCGAATTAGCATGCAATTAAGCTGCTTAGCGGCATGGTAACGTCTAGTTGGGCAGCGGCTTTTGTTATATAATGCGCGCTTGTGGTGAACACTCATTTTTAAGCTTGCCTTGTGCCTACTTTTAAGTGCCTTCACGCACTAACGGCGAAATGTATGCTACACATGCTTCGGCTTGCATGTTTTACACTTGCGTGCATGTAATTAATAATGTTATGCCATACATAACAAATAGGCGCTGATATTTCATCGGGGTATTCGTGCTGACGCACAGTGTTGGCAAACTATCGCCGGTGCCGCTGACCAATCGCACCAATCAAGCGTCTAATGACAAGGGGGCTGTGCTCACTCTACGGTGTTCGGTACACTGTTCGTATGCCGTTATGCGCTGACAGCGCAGTGATTTGCGGTAAAATTATAGTCACCATTCGTTGATTAATTTCTTATTTCAGCCGACTGCTCACTTGCTGCGTTCGTGTTGCTATGCGCCAAGCATTGATTTTTGATTTTTTTGGAGGTTAGTTTCCTTAACTCCAGCCAATTGTGCGCATACTTTAGGGCGCGCCCATTAATTGCTTGCCAGCTATGTTCGTGTCATTTGCAATTTACTACCGTCGCTGCTGATTTATTTGTCAGCAAGATTAATTTGCCGTTGCTGATTGTTAGGCGGCTTTTTTCAAGGCGCTGCTTTTGCATACCGACGCACACAAAGCGCATTGTCTGCGTCTCCGTGGGTACTACCTTTGAGCTTTGTTTTTTGTGTTGTCCAAGCGGCGTAAGATCTCGTAATGATTTGTTGGCCCAGCGCTCAGGGCTGTAAGCCAACAAAATGCGCGGCACTTTTCAAAAGATTCTGCGGCTTTAAATTATTTATGGGCGTACATTTGTTTTGCGGTTTAATTTTTAATTCTTTTTTGTTTCGGGGTCAACCGCGCGTTTCTAAGTCCTTTATGCAAACGTTCAAAGCTAATTAAATTAATTGTCACTGCGGCTACCTCCCAAAAATTGAGAAGGGATTTCTTTATTTATTTCTTGTCTTAAGAGCGCAAGAGAGCACGCTAATTGAAATAAACAGCCTGCTTAGTAGACATAAGAGATAAGTTTGGAAGGAGCTAGTAGATTCGCGTTGAATTTCAAAATTTATTTGCGGCTCTTCAGCTCTTCTATTTAACCTCCATCTATTCTCGAGAATCCTGCTGTTATTTTGCCACCCGCGCATAACGCCCGAACCACAGCACGGAATGGCGTGAAAATTTGTATGGGTAAGTTCTGGAGTCCGGTTTTAGTCTAGTACCTCAAAAAAGTCCCTTGTATGTACATACATATAATTTATCCTAGTTTTGTGAAGAAGTCTTCTCATCAAACCGATCTAATTAGAATACTAGAAAGATCGTTATGGCCACATTTAAGACTAAATCACAATTAGGTCCCGACTGATAGAATTTTTATTAAAGGTATACTTCTCCACAACTTCGTGGTAACCTAAACATTTCTACCGAGACTGAGTCTCAGCTAATACACAACTTAACCCAAAACATCCCGTAGAAGCGAAAAAAATTTTTTGGAATATATTTTCCCGCAATTGCGAGCTCTTTTCAAACCTTGCTTTCGAAGTAAAAAATCTATTTTCCCGCAAAAGAACGCTGTTGTTAACTTGGCTATAACTGCGCAACCGGTTCCCACGTCAGTAAAGAAGAAGAAGAAAACTTTTCCTCAAACCTTCCCATCGAAGTTGAAAGTCTTTTGATATAAAGTGATCTCTCACGACATCGAAAACTTGACGTAAACTACTCATACTAGTTTCAAAAATCACAAAAATTATAGATCTGATTTTGAATTCATCCCAGGAACTTCAGAATCGTTTGAAATCATTTCATCTCGACAATAGTAAAAGACTGAGTTCCTAAAAGTTTCACAAAGTCTTTTACTGCCTAAAAATGTCAAAATACTCTGTCGACAAGGTCAGGGCAGCGATAATAGCCGGGAACTCACCGAGAGGACAGGTTAAGAAATGCCTAATCTCGTTAAAAGGGGCATCGAATCATATGTTAATAAGACTAGTATGGGTACCAGACTCTACTGGAATCGAAATCGAACTAGACTCCACCGGAATCGAAGATAATTGTAGAGCTGACGAGCTGGCAAGAAAGGATACCCCAGCCCTGCTACTCGTATGAGTAGAATGGGAACGGATCGGTGTTCCCCAATCCTCGCGTATTTTATTACTGGATAGCGGCGCTTCGGGGAAGTTTGGTCAGCGCTGGGCCACCAAGAGATACAGTGAGCTCGTTGCCCTTAGTAAAGCTAGCCACTCCCTAGTTGTAGGAGTACCAATAGTCCAATTGTCCTATCGGCGTTCATGCTGTAGAGAAGAAAATCTTATCGGACGTAAGCTGTATGGAGCAAAATGAGTTGGAAATATCTCAAAACTAACTCCACTATTATCCCTCGTTTGGGAGGTCGAAGTTTAAACACTTGGGAGCCCGCACCTTTAGATATCCCATCTAAATAGGAATAGATATTAAACAATTTGTTTTGGTCACAAGGCGCTTTGCTGACTTGCAATATCCTACAGGAGTCTGGTTTTATGGCAAAACGACAAAATGCATTTATCCTAGTGTGATCTCCGAATCACGTAGTATTTACGAAAAAGCGGAAATTTCAAGGAGAACTATACACTAAAGGTTATACTTTTTTCTTTTTCTCTAAGTTCAAGCATTGGAAATCGAAAGAGCTTTGAAATTTATACTTTGTGGGACTTAGAAACTGTAGCACAACTGGAAAACTTAGATGCTTAATAAAGTTGTATGAAAATGTAAGACTATATTTGTGCCGCATAAGGCAGACTTGACGCATTGAAACGTACCAACGTTTTATGAGAAACTCATTGTCTCAAATAGGTCGGGTAGATAGTTGAGTCCGATGGAGATTGTATTGGCAGGAAAAAAGTTATATAAAGGAATCCTGCCTACATTGTTCGAATTTGGTGAATCAAAACGAGCTAATGTAAACAAAATTACTGGGTAAAAAATGAGTGAAAAATTTATTGCGCAAAAAATATTTTGTTTGAAGACAAAATATGGAAGAACCTCGAAAAAGGCTTTGAGGAGATAAATTCTGCTATAAATAATACACCTATATCAAGAACACACATACTCTCAATCCTTTTAATTTATTGTCCGAAAAATTCCTAACTTAAGAATTCTGCAATATTTTTCAAGTCACCGCAAAGTAGCACGTCTTAAATAAATATGTAACTAACGCATATCTAAGCGACCGTCGTCTAGTTCACACAACCCCTTTCCTCCCAAGCAAATATCTTCGGGTGGCAAATAAAATACGATTTACGAAATACTTTGCATACTTTCAGGCGATATAACATAAATACAAGCATACATTCAGGCGAATATACGTACATATACTGGCATATAAATGTCGCCGACGCATTCAATAGAAGCTGCGTAACTCAATTGAGTGTATAAAATGATGCAAATGGGATTAGAATGAGATAGCCGAAAAAAGAGCACACACACAAGCAGCGTGGGAAATAAGTAGAATGTTACAGAAGAAGATACCAAAAAAAATTATCTAGGCAAACTGTTGCTTCAGCGCATATTTTATTAGTAAGTAAACTGGTGAAAATTGTCTTGAATGACCTTCTTCACACCAAATGCCATGCAGCAGAGCTTGTTATTGCTGTTGTTGGGCTATTAA
The DNA here is from genome assembly GCF_016617805.1 of Bactrocera tryoni. Lineage (NCBI taxonomy): Eukaryota > Metazoa > Arthropoda > Insecta > Diptera > Tephritidae > Bactrocera > Bactrocera tryoni. Next base: position 72,707,869 of record NC_052502.1, on the reverse strand, counting down.
ATTTTCGTTAAGCACTTGCGTTCGTTGCTATTTTTCGACTTTAAGCGCTTGCTTCGCGTATTATAAGCATTATTTTTATATGAAGTAGGAAAAATAGTCGATAGAGTGCGTTATTCACTGCTTTTCAGCGTTTAGTGGGTGAACAAGGTGTGCGTAAATTCATAAATTATGCATTATTAAGTAATTGCCTAATGATTGCAGCTATTAGCAGCAATGAATAAATACATGTTTTAAATTTGAGTGAAAAAACTGTAAAAAATTCATGAATTAGACGAAAATGTGGTAGTAACCTCAAGATTGAAAGTGAATGTGGGTTAATTTGATGTTGTTGGAGTGATTGTTTCTGTTTGCTGTAGCACCAAAATTTCCTTAAATAGCTTATTTGTAAAATATACTGAGCTTATGTAAGCTTTTTTTTCTAAAAAGCATGCTTTACTTCTCTAAAACTAGTGTGTTCCAAAAGTTCATATTTTCTGCTTGAGATTGAAAGGATTTTAGAATGACTAAACTACTTTTACGTATTTTTTGCTTATTATACAAGCTCTTTAGAGACAAATGATATTGCCTGATTAGTGCTATATTTGTATCCGTATGGAAAAATTGCTTTACTTAGACTGTTTAGCGTCTCAGCTGGCCGTAAGTGAACTTTTATGCTGGAGAAAATGCGCAACTTTTCTAATAAATGTGTGTTTCGCAAGTTCGTATATTCTCGCTGAACTACAGAAAATTCTACTTTATATTTTTTCTATCATTATAGTACAAGCTCTTTGAAAGGTCTTTTATCTTCTCTAATGCTTATTATGGTTCAAAAGGGCTCAAATCTTTCATCGGAGATATGTGTTTCACAAGTTCATATATTCTCGTTGAACTTCAGAAAGTTTTACTTCCACCAAACTAGTCTCCTTTATATTTTTTCTATCATTATAGATATAATCTCTCTGAAAGGACTTTTATCGTCTCTAACGCTTATTATGATTCAAAACCGCTCATATCTAACATCGGAAATGTGTGTTTCACAAGTTCATATATACTCGCTGAACTTCAGAAGCTTCTACCATCACTTAACTACTGTCATTAATATTTTTTCTATCATTATACAAGCTTTTTAAAATAACTTTTATCTTTTCTAATGCATATTTCGGTTCAAAAGCGCATAAATCTCACATCGGAGATGAAAGGAACCAAATCGAGTACCTGATGTTGAAGAAGTTATTCTCTTTCCGTTTCTGTAGCGAATTTTATTTTTTTTTTGAGTTTTCGCTTTAAGGTGCTAGCTCAACTTCAAAGACGATAATATTTTCTGCTTACTTCCATTTTCGTCTCCGTAAAGAAAATATGTCTTCAAAGTACTTTTTAAGGTCATTGCTTAATTTCTTTGAACAGTTTTTACGAAGAGAATGCCTAACTCCTGTAAAAACGATTGTGTTCCACAAGTTCATATATTCGAATTTTCCGGAAATGAATGCGAAAATTTTGGAAAAACGATTGTGTTCTATAAGTTCATATATTCTGCTTTTGAACGACGAGAATGAGGTACTACAGGTGGTAAGGAATGTTAGAAAACTAAGCAAAAATTAAGTAAAGGTTCATTTGTATAATATTTAATGCTACATAGACTACTTTCATGTCGATTACGGAACAGACTCGATAAGATTTCACTATAATGAGGTGGTAAGCGAATGAAGTGGAAAGCAAAAGTCAACTAAAGGTTCTTGTGCGCAATATAAAATGCTCCATATACTGTCTCCATGCCGAATATGGAACAGTCTATGCTCAAAGTATTAAAAAATCTTTGGTTAATGCCTAAATTTTGTTAGATTTAAGTTCGAAATAAGGTCAAATATTTATATTTTTTTATAACGCAGCCGTTAAACCAGCTAAGGTTCACATTTAGTAGAACAAAAGCCTAGAAAAGAAGATCTCGGTATTTAATACCAGGATTCCACAATAGAGCTTGCAGAGAAAGTAGCAGCAAACCATTTCTCTTCTTCTTTGTTGGCGTAGAATCCATTTATAGTCGAGTTTATAACAGGAATCGTCTCTCCAGAGAAAGTGACGCTAAACTGAGCATATTCAGCCACTTAAAATTTGCTTACGGAGCTAATTTGCTTGCTTTATTTACTCTCCTCTTTCGTTTAACATCGGAAGGATATGTCTCAAATTAAAACCAGTGCACTTACAAATGCTTTAGTTGCCGAATTACTATTCGATTTTCCATTTACTTGTATTTCGCATTGTTAAACAACCTTCATTCCGCTCTTAAATAACCACATTTGAGTAGGCAAGCAAAAAATAAATAATTTTCTTTAACATTTCTATTTAAAATTCAAATCAAATTTCGGCTTTGCCAGCACAAAGCCAGAAATCGGAAATTAAACAGCTCAAATGCCAGCCAATATGCAATGGCAAAACACAATAAATCAACCCTGCACACACATACACATGCGAAAGGCTGCAGCCAACACCTGTTAAACAAGCAACAGCAAAACCTGCCACTCGTTATAGAGGTCACTACAAAAGCCAATCGTGCATTAATAAAGCTAAAAATTCAGTATTTAGTTTTAGATGATATCCCTTTCATGGCAAGTCGACACTTCCGCTTCCGTTTTGGGGCATTGTTGATGGACAGCGGTCGATTGCGTGCCAAAATATTCGTACCAAAAACGTGAACTAAAGGATTTCAATGAAACAAAGCGCTGAAAAAAGTATGTAAAACAAACGGTATAAGCGAGGGCTATATGCAGACCTCGGTATATATGCAGACCACCCACTTTCGCCTGCGCGTTGCGCTCAGCAGTTAAGCCATCACTCTTTCACTCAATGATTTTATAACGCGAACGTGCGTCACATTTAAAAAAATTTTGCCCAACAGCATGCGAAATTAGACACTCAAATCTAAATCGTGTGCGAATGTGTGGCGCACAAACGGCAAAAAAGAAATTGGAACGAAAGCAGAAGAGCTTGAAAATGTCAGCAAAATAAATGTCAGCATAGAAATTGATGCTTTACACAAGCATTTTTAGTGACAGTTGACATTCGGTTTTGGCAGCAGAGCATTAGTCTGACTGCTGGCGGTGATTAGTTACAACGGCAAGCGTTTTTTGTTCTTCGCTTGTGTGGTGCTTTGATTGAGTTCGTGTGGTGTAAATGTGATTGATGCTGGTTTGACGCACATGTCGGAAAGTGTAGTGTTATTCAAATTGTGTAGTGCATAATAATTTGCGAAAGCTTTCCAATCAATTCTTTGTATGACTTTAAAGATTTTAGAATATCATGTTTAGTCTAAAGTTAAATATTTGTGACTTACACAGACTCAAAGTTAAGTCAATAGTCGAAATCTCATTCATAGTCGGAGGTGAGTTGTATGCAATGTCAAGCGAAATTCGTGGTCAGATTCGAAGCCAATTATTTCTGAATTAATTGTATTCAAAATTGAATTTGAAGTCTCATCCACTGTCGGAGGGAAAATTGAATACAAAATCAATGCACAATTCTTAGTCATATTCAAAGTCAATTTCGCAGACTAAAATGAAATCAGAACTTTTAGTTGAAATTGACTTACAATGAACATTTGAAGTCAGATCTAAAGTTGAGGTTTGATAATAACTTTGTGCGCCGGAGTATATATGTATATTTATTAGTTATTCCGATTTAAAGTTAATTTGGATTTCAAACCAAGTAAGAATCAAAATTGAAGTCAAAGCCAATTATGAAATCCGACTCAAAGCTGAGAACCGAAAAGAAAACTAAGGCGAATTTTTATTCCGAGTTATATATCACTACAATTATAATCATTAAACCTTAATCATAATTATTAATTATAATTAAAATACAACTAAAACTCAAAATAAAGACCAACGAGCATTGGTTTTTAAAAAGTCATAACTTAAAGTCACTTGTACCAATAAAATCATTTAATACTGAAGGAATTGAAGTCATAATCATTTATTTATTTAAATAGAATTGTCCAAAATCATAGTCTGATTGATTAATTGAGTCAAAGTTAAATTTTTAAGTATTAATCGTGGTTGTAAAAATAAGCATAATCGAAGTCTTAATCTCATTAGCTCGTGATTTAGTTAATAAATATAGTCATACTTATTCACTTAATCACAGTTTTAGTATACGCATAATGATGATTATAATTTTAGTTTTCGTAATTGATTTAGTCATTTTGCTGTTTATTTTTTTGTAATTGTAGTCATTGTCATAGTATTTTAATTAAAGTTCTCCGGTTAGTGTTAATCCTATTTTAAATTTTCAGTCATATTACAATCAAAGTCATTGTTATAATTATTATTAAATTGATTTCAATCATTAGTCGTAACTGGAAATATAATCAGAGCAGTAGTCATAGTAATAATTATATTCAAAAGATTTTTCCAATACTAATAATTGATTATGAATAACTAATAGTAATAAATATATTCAGGGTAATTCTCCTAATCCCAATTGTCCTCTTTAAAATTTTACGATATTTATCAAAATTCGTATAAAAGTCAAGAGATTATTAATATATAAAGTCATTTTCATTATTCTAATTGGTTTTATAATCGTGCTCATGCTAAAAAGTCTTTGTTATAGTTAATGTGTCACTCATAATTATCGAAGGCAGTCGAAGTCAGTCATTATATAATATATAATAAATTGTATTAATTATAGTATGTGGAATAAAATTATAACTTAATTGCAGTCATTAGTCATATTCTTAATCATTATCCATATATTTGTAGCTATAATTTTATACACAGCAATAACAATATGAAACTAATTGCAGTCTTTAGTCATAAATATTAGTCAAAATCCATAGTCGTCTTAGTCATAATCTAATTTTTTCAGTGTTATAAGTCCTTTCTCAGACACAGTCATTATGATTTATAATCTGTCATATAATCGCAGTCATTTTTCTGATCACAGTCACAGTTATAGTCAACTGAATCATAATAACAGTGATTTTACTGATGGTAGTGACAGCCATAATCTTTGTTATAATCATTTTCAGAGTAACAGTCGCAGTTGTAATTAGTCGTAGTCGAGTTTAGGACATGACTTTATTAAAATTATCATAATTAGTTTGGTTTTTGTGAAATTCAACTACCATTCTTGGTAGTTTTTATAAAAACAGTCTTATTAATTCTTACTTAAATCAAAATTACATTCATTTGCTTAGTGGCAATCTTAAGATATGAGTCACGTAAGATCTAAGTCACAGTTAAAATTCAGCTCTTGCCATAGTCTAACAGAAATGAAAGATTCTAATTATATTTCAATAAAAAATCAGTTTTCAAGTCTTTATTAAGACAATATCATCATTGACATAGTCGAATTCTTAGTCATTTTCATAACAACAGTCATTGTATTTCATAGTTTAACCGTAACTATAGTCAAAGCCAATTATATCTTAAGTCATAGTTACAATAATAGTCATTGCCATAGTCAAACTGCAAATGAAGATTATAATTATTTAAAAAAAAAATTCATTCCTAAAGTCTCTCCTAAGTCAATTTTAAATTCTTAATTGAATTTTTAGTCATTTTCATAGCAATAGTCATAGTAATTCATAGTTTAATCGTAACTGTAGTCATATTCAAAATAGCAGTCATGCTTTTCAACAAATCCACTGTAGGCATTGTCAATGCTATAGTAAATGCTGTTAATGTTATAGTCAATAAGAAAAAATAAAGTTGAATATTATTTGACGCAATATGAATTTCTAAAGTGACTTTAAGCTAAAATAAATATAAGAGCACGTTTTAATTAGAAATTACGCTCAGAATTAAGTTAATGATTATGAAAAAGACAAACAATTGACTACACTTCTTTTCCTAAACTTTTATTTTTGAATTTTTATCAGAAATATAGTCTTCAAAATTCCTGTCTATTTACTTCCGCCTACATCAACCTTTCATCCCTCGTAACGCTCGCAATTAATCAAAATTTATTTACTTCAATTTTATTTTAAGCTTTACGAAATGTTATTACTTGTTACAGACTTTATGAAAAGCTGCTCAAAATAATTTCAACAAATAATGCGATTTTCCAATATTGATATTTGGTATACGAAAATCCTTCAATAGCTACTTCGTCTACAGACATGCTGTTTTTCCATTGAATTGCTGCGCTTTGTTTATTTAACAATCATACGAAATACCGACGCACATGGCATATGAGCTGCTGCGAAGCCTTTTATTTATTTATCCACCATAAATGAATGGATTTGATGAGCAAACTGCTATTTATTAGAGAACAGTGCGTGTACTGTGTGAGAAAAACAGTCAGGCAAATGAGCGGGAGATAAAGAAAAATATTTTTTTTTCTATTTTCATTGAACAATTTTAAAGTGGTGGAAAAAAGTAACATGAAGACATGACTCATGAATGTGGAATTGATTTCTTTTATTTTTTGAAAATTTTGATTTTTTCAGCGCAAAAATTGAATAAAAACAAAAAAAAATTTGGTTGAACTGAATTTCATGACTCCCAACCATGATATGAATATATATTATATGCCTCACCTCACTTTAATAATTTTAAAGATAATCACAATATTACAATCCTGCTTTTATTGACGCAATCAACAATGTATCGCACATTTAAATTGTTTACTGATAATTAAGAAATTCAAATTTTCTCTCATCTGCTTTATTAATTATTTATTTGTTTGCTAATAAATTCATGTGGACTGATTAAAATTTTTTACAAGAGCATATATGCGCATTAACGGTATATACAGAATATACAGAAAAAGTAGTGGCCACTCCAAATTGGCCTGCTTGTTTAACTTTTTTATGAGTTTATTTTCTATGGCTACGCCAATTGAATTTATGGCAGACCACCAACAGCGTTGATTGAGTTAGTGAAAATTTTGTGCATTTATAGCTATGTAAATCACGTGTTTACTTACATTTATGAGTATGTAGACATACCAGCTCTTTTTTACAAGTTCAATATTTGACTTTCACGCTGTGTGCTTTGTTGAAAAGCAAATAATTTAAATTATTGCTTTAATTGCAGATATGCAGACAGGGCGTATGAGTGATGTGAATATGTAACACACACCCTATTGTTGTTGAGAATGAATCTCTGAATTAAAAAGTCAATGCACTCCGGCATTGTAATTTAAGAGCTCGAGGAAATCACGTTTAAAAAGTTTTGAAAAATATGTTTACTTTTTCCATATGTTTTTAAAATGTTTAGTTTACAAATCGAAAACAGAAAACAAAATTTCGAATTTGTGGAATACAAATTTTTAATTATTATGTTCAAATTTGAAAAAAACTTAATTTTAATTCTAAAAAAACTATGATTATAAAAACACTGAAGAATTTTGAAACAAAAAACAAAATTTTAACTAGACAATTTTGAAAAAAAAAATTTTAATTTTGAATTTTTTAAAATTTTCAAAATTATGTTCATACTTAAAAAAAAGAATTTTAATTAAAAAAAATATGATTTTAAAAATATTAAATATTTTGGATAAAGTTCTGAATTTTTAGTTTTTAAAACTTCAGAAAAAGCTTAATTTGGAATTTTAAAGAAATGGAATATTCAAATATTTTTGAAAAAAATTAAGAACATAACCTGTATAAAAATTGATTTTCCAAAATTTCCAAAAAAAAGTTTAATTCAGACTTTTCAAGAAATGGAAAATGAAACATTTTTGAAAAAAATAAAGATTTATTTTTTCAAATTAAAAAAATATTAATTAGTATTTGTTAAGAAGAGGAAAATTTAAAATTAAAAAAAAAAATGTTAACATTAGTTTTTTTAAAACTTTAAAAAACACTTTAATTTTAAAATAAATTTTACTGAAACAATAAAACTTTTGAAATTTTTTGGAAAACAATTTCTAATCTGTTTCTGGTTCTTAGAAACTTTAGAAACAAAATTATAATTTTTAGTTTCAAACCTAACTATCAATTTCGAATTCCCAATTTTCAAGATTAAGAAATTCTAGAAAAATCTATAAAGCTTCTTGAAAAAATTTGGTAAGCTTCGAATTTTTCTCTTTTTAATTCTCAAAATTTTCAAAAAAGTTGAGTTTTAAATTTTAATAGATGGACAAGTTATATATACATATATCAAAAATATCGAAAAACATGTAAATTAGAATTTGAGGTTAATTTTTAAAAATTTTCAAAAAAAAAGTTTCCTTTAAAATTTTCTAAATATAGAAAACCGAAAAGGTTTCGAATATCGAATTTTTAATTTTTATTTTCAAAAATTTCCAAATAGTTTTATATTTAATTTCCAAAAAAAGAAACAACAAAAGTTTTCGAAGAAATGCTATAACTGAATTTTTATTAAATTTTCAAAAAAGTTTAATTTGGAATTTTGAAAAAAAATGTGACCAATAAAAAGTTTGATTTGGCATTTGCAAAAATAAAAATTATTAAAAAAATTTAAAAATAGTTTGGTATTTTGTAATCTCTCAAAATTAAAAAAAAAAAAACAATTGAAATTTAAATTTTTTAAAAATGGACAAATAAATACCAAACTTATCAAAAAAGAAAATTTTATAATTTTAATTTCTCAAGCTTCATTTTTAAAAATTTTCAACAAAAGTTAAATTTAAAAATTTTAAGAAATAAATTTGAATTTTTGGATTTTATTTTCAAAAATTTTAAATTAGTTTAAAAAAATGGAACAAATGAACTAAAGTTTTTATTTCAAAATTTCTTTTAGACTATGTTTTAATGAAAAAAGCTTTCTGTCCACTTCTCTTATAATTTAGTAAATAATATAGTCACTTTATGGTTCAATTAATAAAAAAATCTAAATTTTTAGTTTTAAAATATCATCACTTTTCAAATATCAATTGTTTTGTAATTTTTTCGTTTCAAAAATTTTGAGAATTTTTTCCATACGATTTAATTATCAATTGAAATGTATTTGCCAAAATGTTTTATTCCCCACACACTCACCACTTTTTCCTTCGGCGCCGTTGCCTTGAACCGCACAAAAAATATTATTTTTTAATAGAATTATAAAGCTGCCAAAAGAATCAACTTTTTCATGTTTTCTTTGCGCAATACTTTTTTAATAACCAACCGCAAACACCAATAAAAACTAAAGTGTAGCTATAAATTTTTCACTCACAACCCAGCTAACGAAAAATCGAACAGAAAGACTATACAAGCATATTTTTGTGTAAGTGTGTGAATCTGCCAAAAAATATGGAAAAGAAAGCAGGAATGGTAAATCTACAAAAAAGGACGAAAAAGCACGAAATACCGCAAAAAATGTGAAATGCGCAAGCGATTCAATAAAAAGCATTGAAACAAATTAATACTGGCATGCACATGTGTGAATGGGTGTGAGACTGTGCAAGTGCATATGTGTTTGTGTATAGAAAAAATATCCTGTAAGTTATAGTTTTTCACGTTGTACACCTTCGACTACACAGCCGCATAACAAAGCGCACATAGCTTAGCTCAACATAGCACAGCCAAACTAAAGCGTTCGAAGCAAATAAATCAACGTGGCATTTTTGGCGCTCACTCACGTCGCACCATTTCCCGTTAGTTTGTCTCGTAAGCAAGTAAGCGACCAGCATGGAAATATTTGAGTGAAACTTAAGCGCGTGGGTGTGCCAGCGACGAATTTCTGTGGCAGCAGCAAGAATGTAGTGAAATAAAAAAGACCGAGAACTACAGGACTTGGGCGCTGTAAGGCAGCTACATATGTATGTCGAGAAAGGCCAAGCAGCAAATGGGTTTTCAATGAGCTAAATGGGTTTAGATGAGAAAAATATGTTTGCGAAGGGCAATAACTGCTTTTAGTTGAAGGGCTGATATGATGCAAAAATATTACATTATGAAATTTAAGCATTTGAATAAAATTAAATTTTGATAAGTTCTGTTGTTATAAACGAAAAAAAATTGTTTTCAAAGCATAGCGAATAAAAAGAAATATTTTAATAAATTCAGTACTGATATTACCAAAAAAAATTAGAGAATATTGAAATTAATTTAATTTTTAATTTCAAAATTTTTAAAAACATACTGAAGGTGAAAAAATATATCTTAATATAAAAAAAGTTTTATTTAACTTGTATTTTTTTCATTTTAATTTCTTAATTTTTTATTTAATTAGAAAATTTTTTTATAGCAATGCAAAGGCGAAAAAAAATATTTTAGTTTATAATTCAATACCGATTTTACAAAAAAAAAGAGAATTTCAGAAAATATCTTAATTAATTAATTATTTTTTAATTTCTACAATTTTTAAAAACATAATGAATGTGATAAAAATATATCTTAATATATAAAAAATAGTTTTATATATTTTCATATTTTTATTTAATTTTTTTTCATTTTTTATTTAATTAGAAAATTTGTTTTAAGCAGTGCAAATGTGAAGAAAAATATTTTAATTTATAATTCAGTACTAACTTTACAAAAATAAGAGAATTTCAGAAAATATTTTAATTAATTATTTTTTTTTTTAATTTGTTAAACTTTTAAAAGCATAGCGAATATGAAGAAAAATATTT